>NC_136940.1:7851652-8005665 GCF_949987615.1 Pollachius pollachius
CCATCCTCCTCTCTCCTCGTTTTGTCTCTGCCTCTAAATCTCTCTCCCTCTTCTTCTTTCGCTTTACTCCCATTAACTTGATCTCTCTCTCTCTCTCTCTCTTTCTGTTTCTCCTTCCCCTCTTACCATTTCTTTCTCTCTCTTTACCTACTTCTAACCCTCTCCTCCTCTCACTGTTTCTCTCTACCCTCTCTCTCCTTTGATTCGCTCTCTCTCACTTTCCCCCTATACCTCCTCCTCTCTAGCTCCCACCTTGTCCCCTCTCTCTCCCACTCCTCTCTCTCTCCTTTATGTACTAGCTATATCTGTTACCTGAGTATTTGTGAAAAGTGCAACTATGCGAAACCGTTCTCATGGACAGTACCGCAGGTTTTCACACATGGTGCATAAACACTGTGTTGCCTTCCTCTGTGGTTTATGGCAAGATCCCGTGATTTGATTGGTTAATGGTGTAAAGTTGCATATAGCTGTGAGCTGATAGGAGCAGGTGCTGACTCATATAAGTGACCACTAAAATTTGCCAAGAAAAAAAAAGTAGCATAAGTATTTCAGTCATAAATTGGTAATAATAACCGCCACTTGTATTTATAAAATATCAAAGTTATTAAAGATAAATAATAAGGGGTTCCCTGATAGTAAATTTGTATAATGTAACTAAGTAGTAGCCAGTACTGACTTCCAGATTGTCAAGAAATGGTTGTCATTGGACCAAATCTGATAGTCCAGTGTGGCCTGATTTAAAGGAAATGGCTGTCATTGGATTCTATTCAAGCCAGTATTTGTTACCAACTGTCTAGAATCGTTCTCATTTTATTTGTGATGATTATTTGCCATATCCCCGAAACCTAAAGAAAGTCACCAGTAAATGTCAGCCCCAAACGGCGTTGAGTGATTTAAAACAACCTTGCTGAGCTTCAATCCTGTCCACGTATTCATGATAAATCCTTGATAATGGCGATTGCGCCAGGTCGATTTCATTACTGCAAGGCTGTTGTGTTGAGTTTCCACACGCTTCCATATCAGCCCGCTTGTCTGTCCCGTGTTCTGTAGCTGCCAAAGACCTTGTATCCTCGTCTTCACAGAGTAAATGGCAGACTGTTTTAGTTGTAATCTTGGTGAACCTGTGGTTTGGTTTCACTTTTTGTCAAATGGTTTTACAAGGACGTGAGTGTCCTGGTTTTATATGGACGTGAATGTCCTGCCTAACGTACCTAACGCCACTCTGGCGGCCGAGGCGTCGTAGTTGATCCAGAAGGAGACCCAGGACAGGATGGTGATCAGGATGGAGGGCATGTAGGTTTGCAGGATGAAGTAGCCGATGTTCCTCTTCAGCTTAAAGCTCAGGGAGAGGCGTGGGTAGGCACCTGGGACACACACACAACACACAGCGATTGTTTATTAACCTCAACAAATAGCATTTTTTTTCTACTGCTGATCGAGTAAGTATCAACGGTAATTGTTATGGATACCTCGGCTTTCCTTCCAGACCAACAAGAATGTCAAAATTGGTTTGTGAAAATACGTACAAAACAACCCCATGCGGGTGTCTCAATGTGTGATTAGTGTTAGAAAATAAAGAAAGAAAGAAAGAATGGAAGAGGGAAAAAAGAAGGAAAAGAAAGACAAAGAAAGAAAGAAGCGCGTTCTGCCGTAGGACATCACGCTCATTAGTCCATAATAATCCCGTCTCCCTCCCATTGGTCAAGACGGGTGGCTGACAACGCCTTTGTCGTTGACCCTCTGACCCAAGTGTCACGACCCCTGCTGACCTGTGGGGAACACCACGTTCCTGGACACCAGCTTGTAGTCCAGGATGGAGAACTGACCTGTGGAGAACACCACGTTCCTGGACACTAGCTTGTAGTCCAGGATGGAGAACTGACCTGTGGAGAACACCACGTTCCTGGACACCAGCTTGTAGTCCACGATGGAGAACTGGGGGAGCTCTATGCGGGTCACCCCGGTTACCGCCGTGTCTCCTCCCTTCCAGTAGAACTCGATGTCGTCCGTGGTGTAGCCGTCTGGAGAGACACACCACAACATACATTAGACACATACACACACACACACACACACACACACACACACACACACACACACACACATTGACACATAGTCACATACAGACACACACAAACACACACATACCATACACACACACACACATACACACACACACACAACATACAATCACTCACACCCATTGACAAACATATAGACACCAACACATTGCACACAGACATACCATACAAACATAGACACACACACACACACGCACACATATAGACAGACACACACAGACACACACCATACACATAGATACACAGACACATCACACACACATAGACAAACACACATAGAAACTTCACACACACATAGACAAACACACACAAATACACACACACCCACTCCAACACACACACACACACACACACACACACACACACACAGAAACATCAGGTCACTCCTGGTTCACTAGAACAAATATAGTGAACAGCACTGTGGAGTAAGTGAGCTGAAAGGAGATTCATGATTAATGTAAATGTGTGCATACTGGAGTGGCATTTGAACCCCTAATAGCCTTGTGTGTCTCAACCTCGCGGAACAACAAAGAACCGAGAGGCTGTAATTGCTGCGGTACGCGGGGAACGATAGCGCACACAGGAGGGGATGCGTGACCTTCGCTGGGTTCACATACCGCAGCGGAAGGACATCCCAAATGTCAACGAGGGACGGAGTGATTATCACAGAGCACTGCGCTTTGTCTCCGAGTCTCGTAATGGAAACACATGCCTATCGACACCGGCTCTAATTGGACACAATGAGGTACCCGATCCCACTGTGACTGAGCCAACAACACTGCGCAGGTTTTTGATAATGTACAGATACGTTGATTACATTTTATGTCGTGTTCTGCTCAGGTTTTTTTCAAGTTAATAACACTGGGTAACATTTCTTCACAAAGCACAAACTGTGGGAGTTAAAGGTTTATCGCTCTATCCCCAGAAGGAGTTTCAACTTACAGCTCTCTATCTCCAGAGTAAGGTAAACTTACAGCTCTCTTTCTCCAGAGTGACTCAAACAAACAGCTCTCTGTCTCCAGAGTAAGTTCAATTTACAGCTCTCTAGCTCCATAGTGACTTAAACTTACAGCTCTCTATCTCTTAAGTGACTTCCACTTACAGCTCTCGATCTCCAGAGTGACTTCAACCTACAGCTCTATATCTCCATAGTGACTTAGACTTATAGCTCTCTATCTTCAAAGTGACTTAAACCTACAGCTCTCTATCTCCATAGGGACTTAAACTTACAGCTGTCTAACAAATAGCTCTCTATCTCCATAGTGACTTAAGCATACAGCTCACTATCTCCATAGTGACTTAAACTTACAGCTCTCTATCTCCATAGTGACTTAAACTTACAGCTCTCTATCTCCAATGTGCAGTTCTGCTCGTCTAGGGGGTAGCGTCGCAGGTCCATCATGCACGCCGCCGTGGTCGTGATTCTGAAAGCAAAATCAAATGCAATAAATAAAAAATAACTGTCAGAACGTACAGTAGTCAGGTAATGACTCAAGAGTTGGGCTAAGACAACCAGTACCAAGTTATGATAAGGTAAGGTAAAAATAAGTCTCCGGAGAACAGGGTTTAGGTAAGGTAAGCTAAGGTATGATAAGGTAAGGCCACCCAAGACTAACCTTAGACCGTACAGGACGGTTCCGTCGGGGTGAAGCCGGATCATGCGGTTCTTCACCGTGACCCCGTGCACGAAGGACTTTTTGTCATTCAGGAAGTAAGTGTCGGGCACCCAGAGCTGGTCCGCCACGCGGTTGTCCAGCGTCAGGTTGAGGGGGATCCCTGAGTAGGCCAGTCTCTTGTCCCTCCAGTACTGCTGGAAGTACATGGTGAGGGTGTAGTCCTGTGGAGCCCGGGAAAAACACAGTCAGCTTTCTGTTGAACATTAACCTTTACGTCTGGAGGGGCATTCATAATTCATGGCCATAATGTTGCACGGCCGATAAACTATGAATAATGGAATTTCATGTTCTGCGATGTCTCAGAAGAGCCGAGGTTTCACACCGTCGTCGTTGCGGTTGAGATGAGCGGTATCATGGTCAGTGCTAGATACTAGGGCCCCTGGTACCTCCATGTTATAGCTGGGATGGAGTACCTGGTAGTCATGGTGATGTTCGAATGAATGGAAATATCGGAAGGCTGTGTTTCAAGGCCTCTCTGGTAGAGGAACCTTTCACTGTTTATTTTTGAGTCATCCCGGATGCTTTTACCCAGAGTGACTTACTGTGAGTTCAGATACATGTCATTAAGGAGCAGGAAAGGGTTAGGGCATCTTTATCAAGGGTGCCCCACCATAAGACATTTGGGGATTGAACCTAGGACATTTTGGTAGGGGAACACCCAAAATATACTATCCTACTCTCTTCAGTTATTTTATTACAGGTCCCATTTCTTATTTGTCCAAGCTTTATTTACACAGGTGAGGCTCAGGCCGTATCACATGGAGGTCATTCACATGGGCCATGGATCTAACCAGAATTGATGGCTTATGGATTTCCATGGGGAATATTAATCTTTGAGTCCAAGGTCTTCCCCCTCCCAGCTAGGATTTAGAACCAAGATGGCCGCTGGCCGAGTTAGGCCCATGCAGACATTACAGCGTGAAAAATAGAATTCTAGGATGAGTGGGAAAGTAGAAACAACCTAGGTTGTTTCTACTGGGGCTAAAACACACAATGCTGAACACAGAGCCAGGTCTTGATGAAATAAACAGTACACAGCAGGATAGGGATGTATGAAAATATAAATTCAGAAACGCAATGAATTATTTAGTGGCAAGCCCCTCTTTATTGTATAGAGGAGTACCGGGATAGAGAGAGCATGGGGAACTATATGGGACGAAAGAAAGAAAGAAAGAAAGAAAGAAAGAAAGAAAGAAAGAAAGAAAGAAAGAAAGAAAGAAAGAAAGAAGGAGAGAGTGTGAGTGAGTAAGTGAGTGGTCAGAGATTGGTCAGAATGGAGAGGAAATACATTCGAGGGAGAGCAAGAGAGAGAGAGAAGTATAGAGTTTGGTAGGAAGAGAGAGGACAAATAATATAGTAGTGAGAGAGAGAAAGAGGGAGGGAAAGAGAAAGAGGGCATGAGAGAGAGGTGAAAACATGAAAACATTCTCAAAAGAGTATTTACTACATATTAATGAGAGATATTGCTAGGAAATATTCTGAGATTGTCATAGAAAAGACAGACAGGAAGAGAGAGATAAAAAGGGATAGCGAGAGAGAGAAAGGATTAGATGTTTACAACCACATCAGGCTTTCATGGTATGAAATGAGGTCATCAATAATTCAGTTAGTCCAACAGGTGCGGCCGTCAAAACGCTTTTCAGGGCTTTTAATGCGGCGCTTCAGTAGCGTGCTCGCCTTTGTTTTGCTGACTAATGCTCTGTTAAATAAATAAGTAGGATTCAAGAAATAAACAAAAAATCTTGGCCGTTAAAAATGTATTGTATTTTGTTCTAGTTACAGATATGCACATTCTTGAGGTTCATAACTCAGTATACTGGTATTTGTCCCAGTTTACTTTGGACACTGAATTTGATCTCTGCCTGCTGAGATTCTGCGATTTAATCACAAAAGCTTGCTCATCACATCAACTTTTTCAGTCATTGCCTTTAAAAAAACAAACATAATGTAATAGAACAAACAACACCAAAGTGCACACAACTCTTGGTAGTTCAAAAGGAATGAAGTTTGACAGATTTGTTTAAAAGGTGTATATTCTAACTGTAGTTTAACAGATTTTTACTTTAATCTATGTATTAAAAAGGTGTGTAGGCTAACTGGAGCTAAACAGATGTGTTTAAAAGGTGTGGAGTCTAACCATAGTTAAACAGATGTTTAGTCTAACTGTAGTCAAACAGATGTTTAGTTAAACTGTAGTTAAAAAGATGTTTAGTTTAACTGTAGCTAAACAGATGTGTAGTTTAACTGGTGTCTTTCAAATGTGTGTAGTCTAACTGTGGTTTAACAGATGTGTAGTTTAACTGTAGTTAAACAGATGTGTAGTTTAACAGGTGTCTTTAAAATGTGTGTAGTCTCATTTTAGTTTAACAGATGTGTAGTTTAACTGTATTTAAACAGATTCTGTAGTTTAACTGTGGTTAAACAGATGTGTAGTTTGACTGTATTAAAACTGATGTTCAATTTAACTGTAGTTAAACAGATGTGCAGTTTAACTGTGGTTAAACAGATGTGTAGTTTAACTGTAGTTAAACAGATGTGCAGTTTAACTGTGGTTAAACAGATGTGTAGTTTAACTGTGGTTAAACAGATGTGTAGTTTAACTGTAGTTAAACAGATGTGAAGTTTAACTGTAGTTAAACAGTGTAGTTTAACAGGTGTGTTTAAAATGTGTGTAGTCTAGCTGTAGTTTAACAGACGAGTACAGGGGTCCCAGAGGGAGAGGGAGGAGGAGGAAGAGGGAGGGAGGAGACGGCTCATCAACTTCTCCTCAGAGTTTCCTCTCCAGACAGCTTGTCAGTCAAACCTCCCTCACCTCAGGTTAACAGCAGAAACATCTACTGGGAACACTAGAGCACTACTCGGAGCCGTTCTGAATGAGAGAGACCTTTCTAGCACTGCGTGATGTTCCCCAGGGTTCAGCAGGGTGTGTGTAGTGTGTGGGATGAAGGTAAATACATTCCTGACGAAAACTCCACAGGGAGGTGTTTGCATAAAACGGTAGGATAAGCTATCCTTCTGGAGCGAGAGGGAGGAGCTTGGGAACAAGTTATCTATACATAGCTCAAGATAATAAGTTCTTCTTCACTTTTGCATCGAATACATTTGGCCTTGTTCGTAGTGTTGGAAACTACTTTCCCCATGTATTCCTGATGTGTTTTAATTAGGTTAGAGTTAGAGTAGATCTACAGTCGATATTTATCAAACCTAATTAATAACATAGTCTGTCCCTTTTCCTCCTCTGCTTAGAAAAAAAACATTAAGAATTGTATTGCCCGGATTTTGGATCTTCCAACACTGGTTTAAGTCTGAGGACTGAAATGTGGATCCTGGCTCATAGAAACTGGTTTCTTGAATTGCTGTTTTTTACTGGGACACAAATACAGAGCTCATGTGGTTATATGGCTTATATAACTGCATTGTGTAACACCGGCCCCAATGTAGTTATTATTATAGAAGGATCACTAGCGTCTTATTCCCCTGTATGCTCAGACCCTGAGGGCCATTGGTGTGGTGTGTGGATGACTCAACCAAGCGTCCAGATACAAAACCTCCAAGACATCTACAGCCGGACCTTCTTCAACTTACAGTAGGACCATCTTTAACCTATAGACGTCCACAGTAGAACTTCCTCAAACCTACTAGACTTGTTGAGTAGGACCTTATACATACAAGATTACAGGAGGACCTTAAACCTGCAAGACTCTGCAGTAGGACCTTCTCAAACCTACACAACTCTGCAGTAGCGACTTCATGAACCTTCAAGATGTCTGCTCTGCAGTAGGAACTTCACAAACCTTCAAGATGTCTGCTCTGCAGTAGGACATTTTAAAACCTATAAGATGTCTGCACTGCAGTAGGACCTTCCTAAAGCCACAAGGCTCTGCAGTAAGACCTTCTGCAGACCTTCCTACAGAGGTCTGCACTAGGGCCTCCATGAACCTACCAGACGTCTGCAGAAGGGCCTTTTTAGTCCTATCTGACTTCTGCAGTCGGCCTTCTTAAATCCTACCAGAATTTTGCAGTAGGGCCTCAATAAACCTACAAGATAGTGTGTGACCCACCTGGTGACCCACCTGTTGAGGTACTTTTGGGTAAGGGCCCACTAAATAACCAAACATTTTCATTAACATGTCCAATGCTTAGGTACTTTTCTCTGTATACATAATAATACTCTAAGGCAGGGGTCTCAAACTCGCGGCCCGGGGGCCAATTGAGGCCCGCGGGATGATATTTTGTGGCCCCCTACTTGACATCAAAGTTTAGTGTTAGTGCGGCCCGCGCGTTGTTGTCAAACGCACATTTTTGCTAAGTGGCTTGCCGTGCTTTTTTATCACTTGTGATAGGGTGACAGATGTCCCGGTTTTGCCGGGACAGTCCCAATTTTGAGCTGCGTTTCCTGAGTCCTGACAAAAGCCAAAGAACGCTAAAATGTCCCGGTTACCACCAACCACTATGAAATGTCCCCTGTTGTCAGCGTTTACATAGCCAACGTGATATAATGATAGCCCAATCATTATCTTAGATTGGGTATGTTGTGCTCCTTTTTTCTGTGGAATAATTGATGCGGCCCAGCCTGACCCAGACTCTACCTCCGGCGGCCCCCAGGCCAGGGAGTTTGAGACCCCTGCTCTAAGGTCTTCAAATTCTAATGATCAAATTAAATGTTGTTTTTTTTTATAAAAAATAACCAACTTGATTTCCTGCTCTGACCCACTTAGGGGTCGCGACACATAGTTTGAAGACCAATGGTTTAGATGATGTTGAAATGTGGAAAGACAAATGTCTCACAGACAGGTGATAACATTCAGGCTCTCATAACTATGGAACAAATGCCTAGCGATATAGCTGAGTCATGCTGAGTCATAGTAGAAGTGCATAGATGGTGGAACGGACACAGCAGATCATGTACAACCCTATCCATTAAGTGCTTACCATCTAAGTGCACGGAAATCACATTCACCTCACACTTCCAAACCTCCACTTGTTTAATCTCTGTTATTGGAGAATGACTGGGTGATTTACCAGTTCTCACGCTAAAAATAGAGAAGTAGAGCAAGCACAGTAACAAAAACACAAAATGTAATCTTGGTCTCCTTGACAACAAGCACTCTACAGTTCGCCTACACTCAAGGTACGGACCAGTGGCTGATGTGACTGTTGGAACACCGGTCACCGACACATCACCACAAAACACAAGGAAACGGGGCCCAAAAGAGGCGATATGAAAGTGTGAGAGTATGTTAGAGTACGTCTGTCGACAAAGCTCTAATTAACTGAAAATCTACTTAACAGGATAAATGTAGAATGCTGGACCATTTGATATATCTTTTTTTTTTTCAAAATACCATTTATGAATGTACTAACTTCTAAATGTCAAATAAAGTCATATTTGTCATATTTTTTATTGGACGATAATGAAATTATACTGCACTAACAAAGATACTGTAACAGCCACATTCACGGCTAGCATTGCTAGAATTAGCATTGCTTGTATCAACAATGTTGTGCCCCAACCAATTCACTCAAATGTACTCGAGATTGGATCAGGAGATCATTCACCAGTCCAGCAATCTAACAGTGTCATGTACCACAAACCTTAAAACAGCACATAACTTAAAGAAGACATACCACCAGGTGTGCGTGTGATTAGCCGTTACAAGCCATTTAGAAAATCAGTCTCTTCTGACATCACAAGTGGGCATGTCCACCTTAATGTATGATGGATATCTAGGTAGACACGCCCACTTGTGATGTCAGAAGAGGCAGATTGTCAAAACGGCTTGTAATGGTTAATCACACTCACACCTGGTGGTATAATACATCACCTTTAAGGGGTACCCATTGCGCTTGGCTTTGTTCTAATATAACAGAGTTCCACTTCATACGAATGTTGTAAAAAAGTTGCTGTCTGCAACATCGACCACAAAAACATTATGGAAAAGTTGGACCATTGACGTAATTTGATGTCCTATGTATGAAGTACTACTCTCTAATATTGGAAAATAGCAGAGCGTGCTTCAGCGACATGACTTATGACAAGAAGCAAAAAAGGTGATTAAAGGGCTCCTATTTCACCAGCAGGTTAAATTTATTTGCAGTGACAAGCCATTTCAAAACCCATCGGTGTGTGACATTACAAATGGGGGTGTCCATATGATGAATAGACCAGTTGTGATGTCACAAACGGAAATATTAAATTATGGTAAAATAGGGGGCCCTTTAAGTCAGAAGAATCAAGGGATCGGCATATTAAGGATCAGCATTTTTATTGATAAATAATATTTGAAGGTGGGATTCCCTTCTCCAGAGAGAAAGAGCCATCGTTTTTTTACACAAGCTAGCCTTCTTCTGTCTGTGTTCGGAGTGTCTTTAGACTCTATGGGTCAGTTTCAAATTTCCAAGTAGGAGGGCAGCTCTGTTGTAGTGCTTCGCGAGAGGCCAAAGCAACGTAACCAATGATAGATAATGGCCATAGTGAGGAGGTCCGACCTCAGATTGCCCATAACTTCCAGGCTGCTCCCCGGCTACACAATCTAAGAGATGTTTCTAGATGACTCCTGTTTCTCTGACACAGCTCTGAGAACACATTCCATTGAGGTTGTGTGTTTGGCTCCAGAGCCGAAGGGTTTTGGGTTCAAGCCTCCCAATGTCTATAACTGGACTGTGGCTCTGTTTTATCAGAGGGACAGCAGTAATTTATGACAAAGGATTTCCTCCGAAGCCGAAAGGTTCATGGTTCAAACCCCAATGTCCTCCGGCCTCCTACAGCAAGAGATGCTCCACTATCTACCTGTTAGTCACTTTGGATAAAAGGGTCTGCTTAGAAAATGAAAAGTAAATGGTAGCACACTCACTATGTCACCAAAGAGCCTCCAACATAATAGGGCCATCAGAACCATTCCTTTAGATACAACTATTTCAGGACAGACACATCAGGCTCTATCCGAAGTGCATGTCCACTTGCTGCTCTCAAGATGGTTAAAAGGGTTCACTACTACACCTACTAGTTAGTTAGAAAAGTAAAACACATCTAAAGCAATATAGAATTGTGTGATATTACACAAAAACAGGTATAACACAACATGAAATAGAGGCCTGCTGTTCCTTTGATATAATTCATTATAAAAGCCAATGACGTCATTGCCTAAACACAATCATACAAACACAAACACACACACACACACACCCACACAAACACACGCACAAACAGCAGATGATTAGGATTCAGACAAACACGTAAGCTCTTTAAAGTATCTTGAAGTAGCCTATATTATTAATTTGCTCTCCCGTCACTTTAATATAACTTGAATAAAAATTCACTTTTAAACATAATGTACACATGATTCAATGTAATGAATAAATTGTACTAGTGGGTAAGGTTTGGTACTCACCATGTTGACTTCCGACACCATGTCTATACTGGCTACATCAATGCTCATCCCCACCGCCACCGGCGCACCTGAAATCCACCCCAAAATTTGGCCGTTACTTTTTTTTCCCATATAATGCATCATCATTGTTTGAGTAGTAAGCCTAGGGGGACTCATCGATTTGTTTACCCATTAAAACAACCCAAAGTAATCCGTGCGCATACCTCCGAAGTCCGGGCGAAGGCGAATATCGTATCCTTTCAACAGTTTATCCACGGTCTCCTTGACGAACGACATGTTTCCTGGTTCATTGACGCTGGAAGACACAAGAAATCAAGGTGTGATCCTTGTGTTTCCCCGCACGGATCTCCACGTCTGAACTGGTAAGGATACTCACCTCTGGGCTACACAGCACACTACGGCCACCAGGAGTGGCAGGGAGAGTACGTCTAACAGCCCTTTTTTCTGGAGTACAAACATTCCTTGTGATGTCTGAATCTAGAGAATAATGGACGCACTGCTCCTCCAGCGATCAATTAATGAATAAAAAGGATGAATAAATGAATGAATGACTGGACGTCTTTCACTTTCAGCCCGGGGTTCCTCTGATGCCGATCGGGTGAGAGTTGACAGCGCACTGCTATGAACGACCCGCGTTGTCTAGGCTATATTTACAATTATAAGAAGACAACACTTAGCCTATATTAATATTTCCATGATGTTGGAGTCTAATTGCCACGTAGTTTTTGTATCCCATGCCTCCATGCTTTGGTGGCAGTAGTGAAGTAGTGCGCACCAATACGCAACAAATATCCCCAGAAGCGCACTTGTTGTCACGGGAGGGCAAGTGTAAAACAGGTCCAGGGAAGCGTGTACAAAGATACATCCAGTCAATCGACTCCTGTCCGCGCCTCACATGGTGAGTAGTACATTTAAAACAGTTCTCCTCTCCTCGCTGTCCTGTCTGCCAGTGTAATTATTAAACACCACGTGACTAACTACTCTGCCTGCATCTACCATCGATTTCTTCTTTTCTATTAGGGATTTGCGCAGAAAGAGCTCTGTCATATCTGATTTCTCACAGGGAGTGTTTTAGAATGAATTAGGAGGGGTTATTGTAATTCCAAATGTAATTCTGGCGGGATGAATGACTTTGGTCGCGCCAACGTATTAGTGGGTTATTGCTTTGCGCCTCAGTAGATAATAAAGTAAGAAAAATTCATATGAACGAGATCATTTTTTAATTTAAACTGTATTCAATTAATGTATTTATTGTGTAAAGTGTTTCAAATGATGAGGTCGATTTTGCATGCTGATTAATGTGCTGCCTTTGGTTGCATTTGTTGAAGAATTAAATCATTTTCTTTCAAAATAACACAATGGTATTTATAATGCCTTGCAGCAATGTATACAAGACAACAAAGCATAATGTAATGTATTAGGCAGGGATAAAGAGGCACATCTGGACTGGCAGATGTGCAAACAAGGAAGCAGGACTACTGTTAAGATATCCCCTATACCTGTACCTGTGAGTCAAGTTATATTTTCAAAGGAGTTTCAACGGCCACATTCAGTTTTGGTTCACCTAAGCTGTTGATCTTGGTCTAGTTCCAACTCAAACCCTTTATTAAAAGCTAAAAAAAATAAATGGAGCCCCAGGAGCAATAAAAAGCAAAAACTCCAAAAATCTATCTTAACCTATAGCCAGTAGGAGAGTGCAGCCTGTGAAAGAGGAAAATATAAATGTTCCCCTCCAAAAACAAATGTAATTCATCTTGTCTTAGTGGTGCCCTGGAGTAATTGGGCTCCTATTAAAGATTCAGAAGCTCAGTTTCTCTACAGTGAATAGGCCCCGCCCCAGATAAATGAACCCGCCAGTTATTGACCACGAGGTCAAAAGTCCACTGGAAATAAGGAAGCAGTAGCTTGTGTGAAAACGATGACTTAACATGTCAAAACAAATCTTAACAATGTTAAAAAAAAAAAAAAACGTTGATTTTTTTACCTTGTGTCGTAGATCGCGTAGAGCTTCTTGTTCCCATCGACTGCATTCCTGGGAGGAAAAAAAATATATGTATGTAAAACTATGTAGCCTTAACATACAAATCAATGCTTTTTGGGTTTTATTGCTTTATTATTTTCATTCACAGCAGCCATGCCCAATCCAGCCTAGTATTTACACTTACATAGGCTACCTACAGCCCATTCATCTGAATGTCAAGGTGTGTAGGATTCATGCCTTAGTCAGGCTGAAGAGAAATTAGGCTATAGATTATTAGTTAGGCTATATAGTATTCGTTAGGCTATAGCGTAGTTAGGCTATTGTGTAGTAGTTAAGCTATAGTCTAGTTAGGCTATATTGTAGTTAGGCTATAATGTAGTCATTTGGCTTTAGTGTAGTAAGGCTCTAGAGCATAATTAGGCTGTAGAATATAAGTTAGGCTACTAGTAAGGGAGGCTTTAGATAATCAGTAACAAGTAAATAGTAACTAGGCTATAAAAGAGACTATAGCATAATTAGTTAGGCCATAGAATAGTAGTTGGGCCAAAGCGTAATTAGTCTTAGTTGGGCTACACAGTCGTTAGGCTATGTTCGTTAGGCTATAGAATAATAGTGAGGCTTAGTTTGGATAGAGGAATGTTTTAGTATTTTCAGTGAATAAGAGATATATGCTCTCATGGCTCTGTTGTCTCCTAGTCCTGTCTCCTCTCTCTCCACACACACACACACACACACACACACACACACACACACACACACACACACACACACACACACACACACACACACACACACACACACACACACACACACACACACACACACACACACACACCTTCTGTATATTAATACTACGTTGTTAGGTATAGCCTGCAATGGCATGCTTTGGGCCAATAGGAACGAAATCTGACGGACGCGCAACGTGCGTAAACATCTCTCGCTGGTCCCAGATTGCGTATCGGATCGTGTTCACCTCTCTGCGGGAGCGGGTCCGCTGCTACTCGCCGACTAATTGCAAAGTACAGGATGCCAGCTCAGCAGAATTGTTGGGAACCCCTTTTGCTGCCATCCTTTTAAACACGCTCTGGGGCAACTCCACCACCTTCGCTGACGGAGACATCCGAGCCACACTTTCTTTTCTTTTTTTTTGCCCAAACCCCAGCATTTTCTACGGCTCCCCCGAGGCGCAATTATGGTGTACAAACGGAGCTGACGTCCCCTCAGCTCTGATCCCAGATATTAACCAGAGCCATCAAAGTGTCACACCGGCGCAGGAACCGAAGAGGGGAAGAAGAAGTTGAACTGGATTCATCCTGTGCGGGGTAAGAGAGGCCGACGGGCTCCGTATCGAGGCGGTGTATGACGAGCTGCGTTACAGAGCTGGGTGGTGGTGGTGGTGGTGTGTCGGGACTGGAGGGGTGCACTGTAGTGTAGAGCGAGCGGCTGTACACTAGGGCTACAGTAGCGTTCCAACCCCGAGGTGTGTGTGGGGGGATACAGACGAGGTGATCGGCGGGGATGAACGCCGACAAGCGAAAGGTATCGGTGTCCGTTTCCTGTTGTGTGTTGTTATTGTTGTGTTATTGGTATGAATCAAGACGCAAAATATCCAGATAGCTTTGATGTCTGGTTTGGTAGATCAGCGAGAGAGTCGTGAGAGCGTGTTTCAGTGACGGGGGTAGGAGAGATACACCAGTGTTTTTATGACAGAACTACTGCGTTGCGGTTTGCTAGAACTGAACCGTGCATGGGATCTATAGACGCGTGAATGTGTGTGTGCGAATGTTCTTCGGTCATTTTCAACGCCACAGATCTGTGCCATAGCTCGGGTCCTATATTTATTTACTGGGATAATGCTTGGGAAACCATTAGGCTGTAAGATAACTTGTTAACTTATGGAGACTGTTTTGAGGCCGAAGTGTTGTGCTGTTATTATAGTAGGCCGTTTAATAAGAAGGGTTTCTCGGTGCGCTGTGTGATCCGATTTCACACAATGAGACGAGACTGTTTGGGAACGGTTGGACATTTGACAACTTATGAATTCAATTTCGCAGCATTATTCTTAGAAAAAATGACAAGACTCTTATGTAACATGCTATATAGGGTACTAATAGCAAATAAGAAAATTTGGGGTTTTTCTGTGCAGGATTCTGGATTATGCCGAAGCGTGCATCGTAAAGGCTGTACTGTAATGTGTTTTTACTGTGGTGCTTTTGCGAACATCGAAATGCACAAGGAGACGTGCACGACATACTACCGATCCACAATTACAGCAGAAATGTGTTAACTCTGCGTTGCATTTTCTCTAATGGTATTGCAGATACTTATGGTGTTGTAAAAACTGAGATTTATGACCAAAGATAATCATTCAATAGGACTAATTGAACTTGGGCCATGGGGGGGAAAAATGGAATAAATATTTTTCACAAGGTGGAAATATCCCCTTCCATAGCCCTGGACCAAGGCATTAGAGCCAGATTATTTGCCTGGCCACATGGTCAACATTGCCTGGCCTAAAATAGGGCTATTTTACACTCCAACTAACAATAATGGTATTTTATCTATCTAATCTGAAATTAATAATAATTACTCTGAGATCGACGTATTCAATTAATTGAAACGTCTATGTCCCAGATGGGATTTTGTGCCCTTTAAAACAGTGTGAACAGGTTGAATGAGTGTGTTCTGGTGTTGTAGGAATGGGACATGGGATGGACTGCAGCCCGGCTATGAGGGCGCTGTGGGTCGGTCTCTGGCTGCTACTGAGCACCATCTGCCGGCTGAGGTGAGCCACTGCAGGAGGCTGGGTTGTTAGAATAGAATAAAAGAGATGCTCAAGTGTTTGTAGAAACTTGAACTGAAATGTAAATATAATTTGTTGGTCCCGATGTCCCAAGTTTCTCGCAAGTTGCGACGGGAACTCCGAAGGAGGCGGAGCTTAACGACAATATTACCATATTCACACGGATCCTCGACGGCCTATTGGATGGCTATGACAACAGACTCCGCCCCGGACTGGGAGGTAAGCTATATAATGTGTAGAAAGTAGGACTGCTGAATACTTTCATCGATATACCATAGCCACTTTTACTACTATTGAGAATGTGTGTGTGTGTGTGTGTGTGTATATGTGTGTGTGTGTGTGTGTGTGTGTGTGTGTGTGTGTGTGTGTGTGTGTGTGTGTGTGTGTGTGTGTGTGTGTGTGTGTGTGTGTGTGAGTGTGAGGGAGTGAGTGTGTTATCGGTGTGGCACACACTCACTCCCTCACACTCACACACACACACACACACACACACACACACACACACACACACACACATACACACACACACACACACTAACACACACACACCACACACACACATAAACAAGTCCCTACCTTACAAAGGCATCATTATTGAATAAACTAAACAATGAAACTGTGACAGTCTTCCCAAGGTGTAATAAGCGCCCCCAGCCTTGTGTGAACCCAAAGCTGATGACCTTGGCCCATTCACAGCAAAGAGTTAATTCCTAGCAGAATATGAAAGAAAGACAACCATTCAATAGCATTCACCATGGAGGAAAACAAGACGTGGTGGCGCAGCAATGCTATCTATTATCTGAGAAAACGAAGTAGAGCAAAGAATAGAGAACTCACATTCTTTGGGTAAATCAATTTGATGGTTTTCTATGTATTCATATAGTCAGGTTTTTTCCTTCATGTTTTGCATTAGTTTGCAAAACGATACTAAAAGCTACTCTTGATATTTAGAGCTTTTGGGAGGTGAAACATTTGTGTTGCGTAACCAAAAACTGCCCACAAAGATATTTGTTGCAATAACATACATCAAATTTGACCTCGGTTTATCCATCTTTGCAACGACGCATACAGTATGTATTCAATAGAATGAAAATAACCTGTGATGTACGAAAAAAAAGAGACCAACAAAGCAAATGTTTTGTGTCTAGTCGACATGTTCAACGATGCTTGTCCTGGAACGCCTACACTCCCTGATCCCAACCCGTCTACTGGCGCCCCCAGTGGTGGTTACAAACACTGCTGCCTTTGGTCACCACGGTTTCTGCACATGTGGGAAATCATAACCTTGAGAAGTCATACCTTTCTGGATAAAATAGTAACTTTGATTTATGTTTTATTTTGCTCAGTTCGATTCAGCTTTGCAAAGTGAATGCTTTCATCTAGTTTTAACTTTCAAACCCTTTCGAATCATCTGACTTGTGGCTAGCCAGTGTTTACATTCACTTGCACACCTGCTTTCACTGTAACGGAAAAAGGAACATACTAAAAATAGGCCCAATTGATGACACAACAGATTCTGCATACAGTAGAACCCAGCTGGGCGTATGTTTGCATTTTTCAAAAAATTCTAAAGAAAAATGGCCAGTTCCAATGTACAATGCTGCTGCCACTGAATTATGACTTAATAATGTGTTAAAATAAGGTACATTTTAAATATATATATTTAAGTTTTTTGCTTGATATGGATTCTTTTTATAACAGACTCCCTATCCTTTATCCTCTTACCCCGCATTTATCCCCCGCTCCGACCATAACTCAGAACTTCTCTAGCTTCTCCCAGAACCCTATGACCTCATCACCTACCTGCCGGCACGGACCCCGTAAAACCCAGTATATTCCTGCTCAACCAATCTGGTCCTGTAACCTGTAAACCTCCTTTATGAGTGTGTGTGCATGTGTGTGTGAGCCCTTGTAAAGGTGACCCACAGACAGTGTAGTCTGATGTACAGTGTATAGGAACCAATAAGGACGCCCCTGTCTCTAAACACGCACAGCGGCAGTGTCAGAGTGCAGGTGAGGAAGTGTCGGACACACGTTTTATTCCTTCATCACGGCACCAAATTGCCCTTGAACAAAGTCACTAGAGGAAGTATACTGGGAGGACCTATATTTAGACCCTCGTCTGCAGGGAGAGGGAACAACAAGGTGTTTGAACCCTGACCACACGCTCGGTCGGTTGAATTTCTTTTTTTGTTCTTTACAGAAAAGGTCACGGAGATCAAGACCAACATCTTCGTGACGAGCTTCGGTCCCGTCTCCGACACAGAGATGGTATGAATGTCTCCAGGGAGACCACCGATTATTAAGGGATATAGCAATATAGACTAGTAGATGATAATATTCTGTAGTCCTTGGACTTCGACCTCCTGCTCCAAAAAGTATTTCTGGAAAGTTAATTTGAAAGTGATTTATGTTATTTACTTTGTAAAGCGTTGCTAACAAAAAATATCAATTTTATTTTGGAGATTTAAGGAAATTTCCAGGATACGAGACAAATAAAACACAATGACCCTACGGAGAAAACCCCTCAACAGAGAAGTAACCAGTGTCCTCCCCCCCCCCCCCCCCCCAGGAGTACACCATCGACGTGTTCTTTCGCCAGAGCTGGAAGGACGAGCGCTTGTGTTTCAAGGGGCCCATGGAGATGCTGCCCCTGAACAACCTGCTGGCCAGCAACATCTGGACCCCCGACACCTTCTTCCTGAACGGGAAGAAGTCCATCGCCCACAACATGACCACCCCCAACAAGCTGCTGCGTCTGCAGGACGACGGCACGCTGCTCTACACCATGAGGTCCGCTCACACATGCACACAAACACACAAGCGCAAGCACACACACACACACACACACTGAAACACACAAGCGCAGGCTTACACACACGCGGACGCACATACACACAGACACACAGACTCATCCATACGCACACACACACACACCCGCAGAAATGCATATTGCTCATACATACACACACACACACACACACACACACACACACACACCATTTAAATGGCAACATTTAAACATGTTCGGTTCAAATGTTCAGTTTAGCCAAAGGATTTTGGAAAGTTGTCTTGTTGACATTTGTCCTACGCATTTTTTAGTCTCCTTTAACAACAGGTCATTATTAAACACAAGCCATTTCAGAATCTATCCACTTGTGACATCACAAGTAAAAGTCTGATGACAACAGTCCTTAAACTTCGGCTGAAACAGACAAAACCTATATCTACCGCCAATATTCAACAATGGTTGGAGAAGACGAAGTGGCGGTTGCTTGGCGCCTTGATAAGCCATCTCCTAGCTGAGGGATGCGAGTCAGCATGATCATTCTGATATTCGGATCATGTCCTGGTTTTTATCTCCATGAGTGAGCCGTTCAGCTTAACGACAACAACAGCAGCAACAACAACGCTTAGTATCAAATATTCACAAGGCAAAATGGATGTGGCTTCCTGTCGCCGCCCGCCAATCGATCGGCCCCTCAGTTGAAAAGCAGAACTTCAAGGGAGCTACGTCTGCTAATGCTATCAGCGGCATCCAGCAGGGACATGGCTGGTGTGCTGCTAATGGGCTGCTCTTTGGGATGGAAGGGGTTTATATTAATTATATATACTGTATTTATAATTATTATATTAGGGTTCATGTTTTGCAATAAGAATAAGAAGAATAAGAGTAAGAATAAGAAGAATAAGACAGGCATGATGGCGTGTCTTGCACGCCAATGCTGTCACATATAGCTGCTTTACATAAAATAAATAGCAATACAAATGCAGACAATGCATACATATAGGACACCTGCTTTCTACTGTACTCTACTACAGTAGAAACACAGCTCATTATAGTAGAAACACACTGTTCTCTACGACAGTAGAAACACAGTGTTCGCTGCTACAGTAGAAACACACCTTAATACAGTCAGAACACACTGCTCGCTACTACAGTATGAACACACCTTATTATAGTAGAAACACACTGTACTGTACAACAGTAGAAACACACTGTACTGTACTACAGTAGAAACACACTGTACTGTACTACAGTAGAAACACACTGTACCACAGTAACAACACACTTTACTCTAATACAATAGAAACATACTGTACTACAGCAACAAAAGGCAACTGTTTTAGATTTGAGTGAATGCTTAATATATATATATATTAATATACTTCATTATTCTTTACAAAACAACAGTTTGATGTATTTAGTGGTGTTGTGGTTTGCATTGAGCAGTGACACTGCTCAGTCACACTGAGCAGAGTTTTCGGTTAATAAAGCATTCCTAATAAATACAGAGCATTTGGTAGATGTATTTATCCAAAGCTTTCTACGATACTGGTGTGCATACATTCTTATCATGGGAATCAAACCCCAAACCCTGGCACTGTAGATACCTTGCTCTACCAGTGGGAATGGAGCCCCTAACCCTGGCAGTGTGAATGCCTTGCTCTACCAGTTGATCTGGACAAGATCCATAAAATCAGTTTACAGATGGCCTACTTGTTCTCTCGCTGACTCACTTACATCCCTGTTTTCCTCATATTCACACTCACACATTTAGCTGAGCAAAGTGCAGGGTTGAGGTCCAATGTGACAAACAGTGAACGGCCTTACACCGTACCATATGTCACGCACGCACGCACACACACAAGCGCCCACACAAACAGTCACTGTCCTCTCAATATTTACATGAATACCACCACTGAAAATAATATTGACTGGGGAGAATAACCCAGGTATTTCTCAATCTGTCCAATAGAGGGCACAGTATTAAAATAAATGTTTTTCCAGTCGGTGTTTGTCTGACTCATAGAACAAAATATTATCTTCACATATAAATCGTGGAAACTATTATTGAATCAAGCCAGATTAACACACAAATACTAATACAAGTCCAGTAACAGCAAAGAAAACCAAATCTAGATTTTTCCTGAATATACCTTACTTAAACCGCTAGGTGGCAGCATCGACCAGTTTATTATTCAAATATTGGTCTCATATTTTTTTCTTCAGAAAAAAGTTACTAAATATTTACGTTTATTGCAGGTTGATCGTAACGCAGCAATTAATTGAAAGCCAATCGTTTTGATATTGATGACTACATTTAATTTCCTTTTCTACTTTGATTATCCATACACTAAATCTTGTTCAAGTATTGTATAAATCATTCTACGTTATTGCATTATCTTGTATCTGTATCATATAGCTTTTTTTAAAATTTAATTTGCTATTTGCTATGTTGCATAATGGAGCCTGCATGTTATTCAAGCATTTCATGGTCATTATAACTTCGACTCCCTTCATCTATTTTCCTTTTCCAGATTAACCATAGCGGCAGAATGTCCGATGCAGCTGGAGGACTTCCCGATGGACGCTCATGCCTGTCCGCTGAAATTTGGCAGCTGTAAGTGAACATCTATTTTAGTTCTGTACACGTAATCGACCAGTTCAAAGTTCCCTACAGTTTCAAACCATACAATTCCCATCACTTTACAATAACTACTATGAAATTAAATCAGTTTCTATGGAAACCTCTGCATTCACCATGGAAACGCGTTCTTGCTTGAATCAATGGGACAGATTTGGTTCATTTGTCAGCTGGTGTTCCTAAATGACTGTTATTACAAGACAAACGCATTCATTAAGACAATGAAACCACCCCATTTACTTTGGTCCCCCACTGTGAAACATTTGTATCCCACAATCACTCTCTCTCTCATGCACACACACACACGCACGCACACACACACACACACACACACACACACACACACACACACACACACACACATACACACACACACACACACACACACACACACACACACACACACACACACACACACATCAAATAGACTACAGTATGCATTAACCATCATTTAAACCAAGGGAATCTCCGTATACGTCATTTTTAAGCACCGAGAGTGTCTCCTGCTCTGCAGCAACCAGTGACCTCACCGATCCTCCAGATATCCCTGGGGACTTCCTGCGCCGTGTTAGCTTAGCAGCCAAGGTCTCCCTGATCACCTGACCCAAGCTGTCGTGCGTCGAAGCACCTCTGATCTCTGAGCTGCCTGCCCCAGACACCTAAACGCTTATCCAGGCCCGGGGACACGAGAAGGGGTTGCCATGACGCATTAGAAGTGATGAAGTCAGGGCGGTCATTTCAGGTACTAGATCAAGGAAAGGATTGTTTGAGCGGTTCGGTTAAATTGTTGCGTTAGAGAGCGTTAAGTAAGTTTACTTGTCAGTCAAACGCAATGAAATGCTACACAACGCAATGCGTTTTCATTCATGCATTGTGTATCAAGTTTTCATTGTAACATTCTAAGTTAGTTGTGTAAGTGTTCCAGCCCTAGTGTGGACATGGTCTTGGCACTGTGTAGCCTACGGTGTTAATCTTGTAGACCTGATATTGTTGTGTGGGTGTTGTTCCTACAATATCATAATTAATGTTGCTCCACGACCATCGTTGCAACTGACCAATAAAACTGTAGGGAAAATACCAGGAAAATACTGTGTTGGGCTTCTTGCTCACACGCTGAGCGAAGGCAAGCATTACGATTATTTCTTTAATATGCCATTTTAATCTATCGATAATAACTAGTGCTCTCAATATAAGGCTAACATTTAATTATTTGAAAATGGCGTATTACAAAAGAAAGTATTTTCAATGCTAACCTTCTGCTTCACATCCAAATGAGGAGCCGCACTTCAGTGTTTTTCTTTTCTGGTTAATCTTGATGTCACCATGCCAGTGAGGATGGCTCCCGCTAGGTGTGAGCGAGCCAGCAGCTTTATAAACCTCATCCTCTTTAATCAAGCTGTTAAGTCAGGCAAAAATATAGGCTTCATTAGGTCAATTCATTAATTATTTAAATTGTAGTTGGAGTACAATTTGTTTATTAATTTAGCCTGCCCTCGCATTTTATTGTGATTTAGTAGAAAATCGGATATGAAATAATACTATGAAAGATTTCAGTACAGGAGTTAGGATAGAAACAATTTCATCATTTGAGTACAGACTGTAGCCACAGCTTAAGTAACAAACTTAAGTTTAAGCATTGAAGTGATGGAAACTAACATAGCATCAGCTGTAATGTGGAATTAATCTAATCAACTTTGAGGTAAAAGTAAACTATATATAAAATGAAAATACAATTGACAAGTATACAAGTAACAAGAACCAACTGCAAAATTCAACTAAACTTAAATATTAACCCTAACCCTAAAAAAAAGTGCCCCTTTTAACTCTAGTTGTCTTTTCCTCTATGTTTAAGATAAGTTGCTTTAAATGACCACCCTACAGCCATGTGTAGCTTGGTCCTGAAAGCCATTAACCCCTCGCTAATCCTAGAGGCCAGCACTCTCCCCAAGATAAAGGACCCAGACTGCCTGTGATGCTGTGTTAATCACCAATATATACCCCCCCCCCATTCTCCCCCTCTCACTGTCTATCTCTCAAGGATTTTATTTTAGCTTTAGCTCTGCTAGTGTAGTTTCATTAAGTCTCCCGTAAAATAATCACACTGACAAAAATAAACACAATACGGAAACATGTTTTTGTTGTAGGTAATACGTGCCATGCCATCCACATTTTGGTCACCTCTACAAACTCTGAGCTTGATAACTCCAGGTCCAGAGAGTTAAAGTCATGCCATGTCTTTGCTCCCACCCTGTACTGGGCTTCTCCGATTAAACATGTTATCTGCAAGCCATGCATGTTCTACATGGTTGTTCCATTATCTTAAAAAGTGTAATCATAATGCATGATTATTATGTTAATCAGCGGGCAAACTCCCCTGACTTGTTAGCACAAATAAAGTTTATTTGAACATTGGCAATTTGCTGCCTCTGTAAATGCCATATCCAAGCCTCTAGTTTCTATACATCTACTCATGTCACAGATAGGCCTATAAGCACACAGTAATCTGTTGACCTGATACACTCATAGCTCCAGATTACAGACTTGATGTTGTCAGTTTATGTTAAGCGTGCCGGCTTCTCGACCACAACCATTGCTTCTCAGATGTCGTGTGCTTCTTTAAAACATCTGGAGACCGGCTCCCTTCCTCGGGATTGGATGTTGTTTGATTACATAGCCAATCATTTAGAAGGCATGGTTTTGTAATTCTGTTGTATCTCATGTGGAGTTCTGAAATGGAATTCTGAATTGAATTGTGAAATGGAATTGTCAAGAAGAATTATGAAGTGGAATCTGAAATGCTACATTCTAAATTGTGAAAAAAGACAATGCATAACATTCTATTGGTAGTGAGTTGGAAAGACTGGATTGTGGGACAATCTCCTGAAATAGCCTATAGGAGATTAATGGGAGGCAGTGGCTCAGGAGATAAAGCAGGTTGTCTAGCAACCAGAGAGCTGCAGGTTCCATTCTCTGCTGTGATTGTGTAAATGGATGGGGGACGTGTGTATGAATGGGTGATTGTGTGTGTGTGTGTGTGTGTGTGTGTGTGTGGATATGTGTGTGATTGTGTTTGTGTGTATATGTGTGTGATTGTATGTGTGTGTGCGTGTGTGTGTGTGTGTGTGTGTGTGTTTGAACTGAATGAATGGGTAAATGCCAAGGTACTTTAACAACCACCAGTTATAAAAGGGCTGGGAAGTAAAAACTAATGGGGGAAAATAGTAACAATACAGAAGTATAGAGTCAGCGAGTATCTGAATGGCCACTATAATGTAACCTATAGAACAGTCTCTGGGCCTCCTTACAGAAGATAAGACGTTGTGAAGCGTGTTTGTCTTCGTGCTTTTCAAACAGCTGTGCTTGCATATCACAACAACGTTGTGGAGTTTCTCCACCCCGACACCATTTAGCAAGTCAATGGGGAAACTAGGAAGGCTTTCACCTTATAGCTCCCCACTGCTATTCCTTACTGTAGAGTCCTACCTTATTATTCCTTACTGTATTGTCCTACCTTATAACTCCTTACTGTAGTGTCCTACCACCTTATAACTCCTTAAGGGCTGATTATGGTTCCACGTCGACGCAACGCAAGGGGATTTATGGACCCATTACGTCCTTGCGGACCCTCCTTGCGTCCACCGCAAGGGTCTGACGCGCGCCTCCCAAAAATTGTAACCTTGCATTGAGGCGACGCAGCGGCTAGGGCTGTGATTGGTCCGCTCACTAAAACCTGACACAGAACTAAACAGGTTCATGATTGCGTCGACGTGGAACCATAATCAGCCCTTTACTGTAGTGTCCTACCACCTTATATCGCCTTACTGTAGTGTCCTACCTTATAACTCCGTACTACAAAAGAGATATAACTCCTCCCTATTGTGACTCTTACTACAGCGAAGGCACAACTGTCCCCTTAACATGAAATGTTAAAATACACTGATCCCAGTCTATACAGAGTTTGGGTTAGTGCTTCATCCAAACATTTCAAAAGCCTGTACTGAACGGTCGCTCCTAAAAGTGACTCAGCAGCACAGATGTAATGAAAGTAATAATATGAATGAAAGGATCAAAGGATTAGGGCAACGTTGTAACAGTTATTAAACTACAATCCCACACGCCTGCTCTCGTGTTGTAATCGCACATGACAGAACAACTTGAACCGTTTGTAAAACAAATGTGTACAAAGTCTGCCAGGCAATAGTCTTTATCTCCCTGTACAGAGAGTGGAGTAAGCCAAGTCTGCAAGCCAAGTTCTCCTAGGGTTTCACATTTTAAGCGGCCATTTTGGTGCTTCTTCACTATGATAACCGCAAGAACAACTGGTCGCGTGGCAGTTCTATAATCGTTGGTCAAGAAGTATCAACATGGCGGCCGGTCTTATGGAACTTCAGATCATATGATTGAAACCCTCCGATAGAGAGTCGCATGTTGTTTTTTCAGTGTTGACATGAACACATCGGCAGCTGAAGGGTCAGAACCCCTCTAGCCAACATGATATTTGTACCCTCCCTCTACATCACCTCCACCCCTCCTCGTGATGGCTGTTCTGCCCTGTTTGCCCCCTCCATCCATCCTCATGATAGATCCGGCCCCCTCTCGCTCTGACAGGATAACTAGCATCCCTCTCAGAACCAGATTCCATGATTACCTGCATTAGCAACAGCATTAGCGTATCAGTGTACTGCTACTATTGCACTCATCAACACATGTCAGATTAGGGCAATCACCAGGCAACACAAACCCCTATTCATTCATTCATTCATTCATTCATTCATTCATCGTGTGGGAGTCATGTTGGGTCCTGTCACTGGTCTGATATGTTCCTTTCAGGGATCCTAGTTCCTTTAACAGAAACCTAAACATTTTCACCACCTGCTAGCTGTACCATTTTCCCTCAGCCCTGCAGAGGGGTTGATAAACTATATTTTACCTTATTGTTATTTTGCTACGATTGAATATTGTAACACCTGACACTTAGTGCATTCCAAGCCATCCCTGGAAGGACGGATCCCTTCTACTAAAACCCTCTGCTCTGTTTTAATGAAATAGTTTAATGACAGATCTATGTCCGATAACAATGAGAGCTGGACTTGAATGGCCGCCACACACAAGTCTATCTCCAAAGGAAATTCAAATTAAACTTTTTTATGAATATAATTGTCCACCAGGAACTCGGAACATACATAATTTTGAGATGTACTGAACACTGAGATCCCATCAGAACAAACTATTGGCTTTGTAGGCTTTGTGTTGACTTAGGATGGTGCTTTTCTTTCTGCATCCAACCACCCTAAACCACTGAAAGGCCATTGGTAGAACTACCGCTAGTCTCCACCGTGAATCTCCTAAAGGCTGTTAGAGGAACAACATGCTGGTCTCTAACATGAACCAATTAAAGGCTGTCAGGGGAGGGTTTGTCCATGCCGGTCCCCCTGTGATGGGCAGCAAAGCTGCCGCTTGGCTGGGCTTAGTGTAGATGTGAGCAAGTAGGTTATATGCCTGCGTGAACTTTGAACTCTTTACGTTACATGTGTCACAAGCAGCTGACACCTCAATCCAATTAGAGGCCGGATTTAGAACCTGCTGCTCTGGCACCGTTTTCATGGGAGAATTTATACATATACATGAACGACATATATATACACACATATATATATATACACACACATATATACATCCATACATACATACATGCATACATACATACATACATACATACATACATACATACATACATGCATGCATGCATGCATGCATGCATGCATACATAAATACATGCATGCATGCATGCATGCATAAATACATGCATACATACATACATACATACATACATGCATGCATACATACATACATACATACATACATACATACATACATACATACATACATACATACATACATACATATATACGCCTATACATAGAGTACATAAACGCATTTATCCACAAAATTACTAAATGACTGAAATCAAAATTTTACATGAAGTGTAGCAATGAATGAAGTATGAAGCATAATCAAGTATAATCCAACTCTAAACAACTTAAGCCGGCAGCCATCATTATGTTTCTCTGTCAACCACATATTGAATCGCATTGGACTGATGACCGGCTCGACTAAATTAAGTTTTCGATGGTTTGTTGTTTGTTTCCACCAGAACATGCCTAATCCCGGGACTAGTACGTGTGTGTGACTAAGGCGAGTGTGTGTTTGTGTGTGTGTGTCTTCTGTTTGTGTATATGTGTGCTTGGCTGGGTGTGTTTGATCTGATAATCCACGCGAGGTTAGCCGGGTCGAGTTAAATTGCTGTGAAGTCATCTAACACTAGCGCTCGGATTAATGCAATACTGAGAGTCTGAATAATGCACTTGAGACACTGGAAGACACACGCACACACACACATATTCACATGTGCATGCATCAGCTTTGTTTTCCTCAAGCTTTTCTGCCTTTTCAATTATATGTGTGTGTGTGTGTGTGTGTGTGTGTGTGTGTGTGTGTGTGTGTGTGTGTGTGTGTGTGTGAGTGATTGTGTCTGGGTCTGTGTGTCTGTGTGTTTGTGTTTGTGTTTGTGTGTATCTGTGTGTGTGTGTGTGTGTGTGTGTGTGTGTGTGTGTGTGTGTGTGTGTGTGTGTGTGTGTGTGTGTGTGTGTGTGTGTGAGTGATTGTGTCTGGGTCTGTGTGTCTGTGTGTTTGTGTTTGTGTTTGTGTGTATCTGTGTGTGTGTGTGTGTGTGTGTGTGTGTTTGTGTGTGTGTTCTTTTGTGTGTATATCCTTAAGCAAGGCTTCACCAATTTCCGGTGAAAGTTTCCAACATCAGAGAAATCCCTGTTTTTAATCAACATGCATTTCCGATTCAACCCAGGCATCCCTCTTACATGGTTGATATGAAGGAATATGATTATGGGTATTATTTTTGGGAACTTCATAGCCTTTTGTGCTGTAATCCTAACCCTTTAACAGTGTATGCTCAATAGTCTCAATAGTATGCTTTTTGACTCTCATTCATCTCAAAATGCTAACAAAATGCTTACAAAACCCTAACAAACAGCTAAACAAAAATTACGGAAGCCTAACTTAACTCAGAGAAGGAAGTGTATCTTAGTGAACCTCTCACTGTATTTAAAGCTATGTTTTTATTATCGTAACTTATCGAAAACAGCTGGCCACTAGATGGTTAATAACACCTTAATGACATAAATTAGATGGTTATAAACCTGTTAATAACACTGAACCAGATATTTATAACAAATTGATTGGTTCATCATTGACTTGCGGCCGTCACTACATCTTTCTCTTTCACTACTCCTGGTTCCAAACATGCTGTTCAGGGCCTTGCGTGGTAGCTTCTCAGAGTGTGTGTGTGTGTGTGTGTGTGTGTGTGTGTGTGTGTGTGTGTGTGTGTGTGTGTGTGTGTGTGTGTGTGTGTGTGTTTGCGTGTGTGTGTGTGTGTGTGTGTGTGTGTGTGTGTGTGTGTGTGTGTGTATGTGTGTGTTCAAATGAAAGGTATTAATTTTAAAGCTCTGAGAGTGGTCACAGTATAGCTAGGAGAGATGGCTATAGTATTTGATGTAAATGTAGTCCATTTAGCTTTTCCTTCACTGTAACACGACTTATCTCTTTATGGAGGCCGTGTGTGGGAACGTGCGTGTGCGGGAACGTGCGTGTGCATGTGTGTGTGTCTGTGCATGTGTGTGTGTGTGTGTATGTGCCTGTGCATGTTTACATGCCTGTATGAGAACCATGGTTCAGTAACACTATATAGGGATTGATATTTCAGACATGAATTGGAGTTTCGTAATCTCGTTCTAAACCATGTCACATACCTTATTTGTGCGTAACAATTTTATTCATTGTTATTCTACCATGTGTGAAGTCTAGGGTGTCTCCAGGTTTACAATGTGTGTAGCTGAGGGTCTGGCCGGGTCAGAGGTCACCGAGCTGTCAGCAGGTTCAGCTCCCTACAGACACCATTAGATATAAGCTAATAAGGGGGACGATCAGCCTGGCACGCACAGAGGTGTTGCTAAACCCTTGCAAAAATTAAGGATAAATCACCATCTAAATAATTAAATAATAACCTTTGACCTTCAGTAGCTGACCATGCAGAGGCTAGAGGGCTGCGTAGTGTATTGAAATCTCTGAAGATATATATACACACATCATTCTTCACCCCACTAATAGAGCAGTCTCTAGTCACTCTTCTGCATAACACCACTCAAACAACAGCCTCCTTAACTTTATCCTGTGTGTCTCTACTGTCTCTCTAGACGCCTACCCCATCTCGGAGGTGGTGTACACCTGGACCCAGGGGGCTGCCAAGTCGGTGGTTGTGGCTGAGGAAGGCTCCAGGCTTAACCAGTACCATCTGATTGGTCAGACGGCCGGCACAGAGGACATCCAAACCAGCAGAGGTAGGGATACAACTCTCACAGGCCTCCAATGCTCTAGCTAGGGCCCTCCCCCAACGAGTTCAGTTTTATCATGGTAAGACTGGCTGATCAGAAGTTCTGATGTAAGATAGTTGAACTGCTGGAACCAAGATCTATGCAAGGTGCCCTCCCTGGATCTATGCAAGGTACCCCCCCCCCCCCCAGGCGAGGAACGCCAGGCGAGGGAGAGAGGGATGGAGAGTGAGAGAGAGTCGATAGATGGATATGAGGACGCCTCCCACACACAGCTGTTTCTGTAGATGACCAGAAGGGATCACCAATACCTAGACTGAACCATCAAGAGTATGGGAGATCATCTAACCCTGGCCTAAACCATTAGAGCAGGGATGTGTGATCCCCAAACCCCATACTGAACCTCTAGAGCAGAGGCTTACCATCACCTAACCCTGGACGGAGCCATCGCAAGAGGAACGGAGTTCATTCATCCCTGGACTGAACCATTACAGGAGGAACGGAGATCATTCATCCCTGGACTGAACCATTACAGGAGGAACGGAGATCATTCATCCCTGGACTGAAGCATTACAGGAGGAACTGAGATCATTCATCCCTGGACTGAACCATTACAGGAGGAACGGAGATCATTCATCCCTGGACTGAACCATTACAGGAGGAACGGGGATTATTCATCCCTGGACTGAACCATTACAGGAGGAACGGGGATCATTCATCCCTGGACTCAACCATTACAGGAGGAACGGAGATCGTTCATCCCTGGACTCAACCATTACAGGAGGGGCCAGGGGACACTTAAGCCCGGACTGAACCATTGGAGAAGGGGTCAGAGGATCACTCATCGTGGGTCTGAGGTGCTGGCTCTGTGGGGTTAATCCCCACAGGCCCTGTCGGTTGTGCTTTTACCGAGTGACGTCTCGCGGGACGGTGGGATTGGCCACGGCGTCGCCCCGCGAGCTCAGCACCGGGCATCTGCTTAACTCCGTTATGTAAAGCGCTATGATAATACAGTGCCAGAGAGAACCTGTAATCCTAATGTAATGCAGAAGGCTCCTTCTACTCACATCTGACCAGGAAAGAGGAAGTCAACATCCAGTCACGGATCGCCCTCTACACATAGCGTCACACATGTTGATAATACATGCAATCGCTTTCTAAGCAACACACAGCTGCAGAAATACATTATTAGTATGGGGTTGTCCATTGGCAGTTAGACCCCTGAATAGACACAACAAGACTATCCTCTGCCACCTCTGACTTGCTGCCTGCACCTCCTGCTCACAGACACACACACGCACATAGACACACATACACACGCGCATATACCGGACACACACACACACACACACACACACACACACACACACACACACACACCTAAGCCTCCACCACCACACCCTGACTGGTGGGGTAATGGCGGGAGGAGGATGGGCTGGAGGGGGGAAACCTCGGTTAGCTTAGATAATCTGAGGAGCAAACGGTCTTTAGCGCGCCAAGAATAGCAGGGGCTAGCCTCTTACCTACGGGTTTAGCCCAGTAAAGTTATACACGTGTGTGACTCGGGTTGGGGCAAAGCCCAGAGAACGCTCAACGTGTACTTCTTGTAAACTCAGATACTATATAATATAAATCCAAACAAATACACGGAAACATAACAATGAAAATACCCAAAGTACCCTCTAACGGAACCTGTCGCCAGACCCTTAAAGACAGTTGAACATTTTATGACGGATGTATCGTATCAGCGCTGGCAACCATTCCAAATAGTCTCCACTTTTAACGATCTGGGAATCTCTTGGGGAGCTCCCTGTGAAGCAGGAGTAGGCCAGAGGAGGAGAGAGGAGGAGGGAGAGAGGAGCTAGGAAGCACAGGAAGGGAGTAACAAGGGAGCCAGGAGGAGAGCCCTTCCTCGGCTCGACTCACCAGTTTATGAGCATGGCGGCGCTGTTCTCCGCTATGAACGGCAGCTCCCCGTGCACGCTCCAGAAGCCCAGCAGTAAAATCCACCAGACCCGCATCGTGATTCCCTCTCAGGTCCTCAGAAGAGTCAAGGAGTCCCGCGGCGGAGCAGGGCTGCAGGTCAGAGGTCACCGGACCCCGGCCCTGGGACTGGGACGCCTTCCGGTCGACATAGTGCTGGTCTGCTGCTGGAGAGCAGAAGAACATCCACAAACCCTCTCCTCCTCCTCCTCCTCCTCCTCCTCCTCCTCCTCCTCCTCCTCCTCCCCTCTACTACCCTTGGGTCACCTCAGCCCACCCCCGCCCCAGGCATCTGCTCACCTGCCAGAAATAATAGACACACCAATCTGCGCCCCAGTCCCTCTCTCGTTTTGTTTGTCTGGGATTTTCTTTTTTTTTCCAGATAAAGATGAGAAAGGAATGAACTATCCTGAATCAAGTGTCTATAGCCCGGCCTGACAGAATGGAATGGGTTGTTGCAGCCAGGGGGAGAGGGAGCGAGGGAGAGAGAGAGAGAGAGAGAGAGAGAGAGAGAGGGGGAGAGAGAGAGAGAGAGAGAGAGAGAGCGAGAGATAGAGAGAGCGAGAGCTAGAGAACGAGAGTCCTGCAGGATGCAGATTGTGTCAGGGGATTAGGGCGAGAGAGAAATGGGATTTTGCCAGGAGGAAAGCCACTGTCATCTGTGAGTTTCAGTGTCCGAGCTTCAGTGGAGGGATTTCTTTTTTTCAGGAGGGAGAGAAAGAAAAAAACCTGAAATGCAATCTTCAGTTTGTCAACAGGATGTGATATTGTACTAACAGCAGCATTCCCTAGTCCCTTTTAATACACACACAGAACTACTATCCAGGCATAGATATATACTGATCTTAGAGTCACATTTAATACAAACTCACAGAACGACTACCCATGCATCCATCTATGCTGATCTTACTGTACTGGTAATGCTTTTTATATGTCATCATTCTAGTTGACCCATATGTCATTATCTGATGCTATTTTAAACCATTTAATGCTTTTTAATTTCCAAGCATGCTTTAGGAATTGCATTGCATTTTTCTACTTTCTACCTCTATTATCTGCTAAGGGAATGTCAATAGCTTGGCTTCCCTCTTGCGGTTTCATGCAACTCCAAAATAAGAATTACACTGAACTAAACATAGATAAATCAAAGGAATTGTACCTGTTGGACCCAAGGAAAACATTATAGTTGCGAATTGGAAAATGGAAAAACCCCAAAAAAATAATATTAGTAATAGGACCTGGATGAGTGTGTAGACGATATAGCAAGCTATGACAAATCAAAGGTTATGATGAGTCAAATAAAAGATTATTATGAGTCTTGTCTAACACTGAACCTAGTTTGGCCTTGCTTGCTCGACACAAATTCTTACAGCCGCAGCAGATTACCTGCCCTTTTAATCTGTCGTTTCACCCCTCCCATGCAACCTTAAATAATCCACAATTCTTTCAGAAAACTACAACTAGTATCAGGGTGCTCTGAGGACAGCCGGACACTGTTATCGTTGTTTTTCTATGTGTGCGTGCGTGTGCGTCTGCCTGTGCGTGTGTGTAACACAGGTCAGTACACGGTGATGATGTGTCACTTCTACCTGAAGAGAAAGATCGGCTACTTTGTGATCCAGACCTACATGCCATGCTTCATGACCGTCATCCTGTCCCAAGTCTCCTTCTGGCTCAACCGAGAGTCCGTCCCCGCCCGCACCGTCTTCGGTGAGCCCCAACCCTAAGTGGAAAAAAATGTTGTATGAAATTGGTAGCTTTTGCTGAACCTATTTATAGCCAAGGCAAGTTCATAGACATTATTCCTCGAGAGGCCGTATTGGTTAGTTGGTGGGGAAGGCTTCTAGAATCGTTGGGAGAACTGTAATTCCGAGGAACTGTTTTGTAAGTGGTACCTGGGTGGGGGAAAGGGATGCAGAATGAAAGATAACGGCTGTTCGTTGACATGCCTTTAGGCATGCGGCAGAGTGCCTTCAGGGCTTCATGCCAGAAATCTTCTGAAGTCAGGTGAGGTAGTATAAAGAACGACAAAGTAAATGTCCAGAGCAGGTTGTGATGGAGAAATAGGCACAACACAGATTTCCCCTAGGAGACTTGACTTTGGCTATTATTACTTTTTGAATTAGGTGTTTATGATTTTATCATATCTAAAAGACAATAAAAGAAAATTAATTAAAAGTAATTAATAGAAAGTACAAAAGGGTCAAATAAAAATTATTCTAATAAATTATTAATTCATTATTTCTCGGCCTTGTAGTAGTCGTGCCGTCTGTTTTCTGATTGGACGAGCCTATTTGAATACCTCGGAGCGACTGAGCCCCTCAAAGTATTCAGAGTACCTGAAAATGAGGTCTTGTGGTTTTGGCGGTAGATCATTTGATGGCACTTCAGCCTAACACCCCAGCCTCCCTCCCCCAGGCGTCACCACGGTGCTCACCATGACCACTCTCAGCATCAGTGCCAGGAACTCGCTGCCCAAGGTGGCGTACGCCACCGCCATGGACTGGTTCATCGCCGTCTGCTACGCCTTCGTCTTCTCTGCGCTCATCGAGTTCGCCACCGTCAACTACTTCACCAAGAGGAGCTGGGCGTGGGACGGCAAGAAGGCCATGGAGGCCCAACAGCCCAAGGTGTGTGGACCCAGATTACACACAAACGTGTGTGTGTGTGTGTGTGTAGGCATGAATAATAGCTTAAAAAATATGTGTGTGTTTACCCACATTAGACTAAAATAAGAGTGTGCCTGTGTGTGTGTGCACGTGCGTGTGTGGGTGTGTGTATCCGTGTGTACATGTGTGTATATTTGTGTAAATGTATGGATATGAGTGTGTGAGTGTGTGTGTGTGTGTGTGTGTGTGCGTGCTAGCCCTGGTAGATAACAATAACAGATCATTTGGTGTGTTATTGGGGTACTGACTGGTCAGGTGTTCTGCTTGGCTACTTATATGTCATACTGGATGTGCTGTCACTTGTGTTTCCCCAGAAAAAGGACCCATTGGCGCTGTCCAAGAAGCCCAACAACAGCTGCTCGGTAGGGGGCATGAACTACCCCTCCCACCTGAACAAGGACGCCTCCATCTCCACCATCTCCAACAGCACGGCGGTCCAGCTGAAGACCTCTGAGGCCAAGCCACCCGACTCCAAAAAGACTTACAACAGCGTGAGCAAGATCGACAAGATGTCACGCATCGTGTTCCCCGTGCTGTTTGGGACCTTCAACCTGGTGTACTGGGCCACGTACCTCAACAGAGAACCCGTGATCAAGGGAGCAGACGAATCTACATAGACACCTCCGCTCCTCTCTCTCTCTCTCTGACCTCTGACCTTCAGGATTTGATAACAATTACCGAGTACTTATCCTCGTCGAGTCACTATCATTTGATTTATCTTTTTTTATTTTTTTTTATTAAGAATACCATTGCATGTCCAAGCTTCTATTGTCATGGTTGGACTACATGTTTATCTACAATTTGTTTCCCGCCGATACAATCTAACATTGAGGGTTGATATTTATTTCTTCTTTTGACTCCAAATAGCGTTTAAACATAAAGCAAGGCCGAATGCTATGCAAAACGACACCCGTGGTGCCACCTACTTCCACATCCCCGCTTTGGAAACAAAGAAAGAGAGGTTAGAATTGGCCCATGAGCAGACCTTGCTTCCTTATTAAAAGCAGAACCAATAGCCATGCTAGTTGCCTTCCAAGTGTAAAAACACACAGAATGCACTGAAATCCCGCCATTTACCTTTTTTAAAAGGCAGACGTGACAGCCATCATCGAATATTGTTTTGGCTTAATTTTAGCTTTTGAAAATACATTTTTATTTAAGGGCAGCTTCTGTTTTAGAGTTGCTGTGTTGAAATCCATTGTATGTACATACATATATATCCCCTGCTTATAAAGAAGCCCTATTAATCTGGTTAAGTTTGATTCTACGTTTTGCAGGTGATGCAACATAAAGTTACTCTTAGCTTAGCGCTTCATTGACTGGGTTTACTGAGTTAGCATCGGAATAGCGTGTGCTTTGGCGGTTTTGAGAACATATTTGACGCTTTTTTCAAACTTGTGGCTTTTTCGATATTTTTGTTTGTCTCGTTTATATGCGCTTTGATGAAACTTGTGAATATTCTTAACATTTTGATGCTTTTAAAGGGACAACTTTTTGTCCTGATAGGTTAGTCGCTGTAGATTGAGCTCGAGTAGCGCCTTAGCTAGCTAACAGAATGATTGGATTGTTGCATTTTGACAGTTAGCAATTTGATCCTTCTTAAATCATATTGCTTGTTATTTTTTAATGTTGACATGAAATTCCTAAAAGATCAAACCATTGTTTTAAGTTTCTCAAATGCCATAATTAGCCAAGAACAATTTTAAGGACATTTTTCTTTTCTTTTTTGCTAATTGACCCTTGACCTCAGAAACCTAAGTGCAGCTTTTTACATTGCGTTGGTTACAAAATATTTCTAACACTGTACTGTAATATTGTTCACAGAACGGTAGTATTATACAAAAAGGGAAAGAGTTCTGGGTACTTTATAGATCACTAGGAGTGGCTCCAGGTCTTCTCATATGAACGGCACGTCACTTTTTAATTAGCTAATACTGCTAAAGGCCATTGAAATACCCAAGTAATATTGGATTATTACAGTCAAACTTACTTTATGTACAGCTGTTCTTTAACGCAAATGTCAGAAGCAATAAATACATGCTCATACAAATTAGAACCAACTGTGAAAATTTGAGTTATTTGCAAATTGATCCTCATTCATTTTCAGTGGAAATGCCCACTCTGTTCTAATAAGGACTTTACTGTACATGAACGTCATGATATTTTCCGATAGAGGAATGGATGTTGACATGCTATCCTTCAGTAAAGCAATAGCTTAACGGGTGACCCTTGCTTGCTCGGACCAGTATTTAGCACGTGCGGCTGTGTCTTTAATTATAAACACATCTCTGATCTTCCAGCTTCTACTTCTGCTGTTGGAACGTCAAATCCTTGTGGTGGTAGAAGCAGGGATGGGGAGGGGCCTCTCTGTAACATCTGGCTCACATCTGTTTGTCAAGGATTTACATCCACTTAAGTTGTTTTTTACATTCGCTGTAGTCGTACTATAGTACACTCTAAGCTGTCAACGATGCAGGCGAATAACAGCAATCAGAGCCAAGCCGGAGATGCTGTTAGCGCACGTCTTTCCCATTACTCAGCCATGTAATACCTAGCTCACTGCTAACACATCCTCCTTGCTAACTCAATGTAATACCTAGCTCACTGCTAACACATCCTCCCTAACTCAATGTAATACCTAGCTCACTGCTAACACATCCTCCTTGCTAACTCAATGTAATACCTAGCTCACTGCTAACACATCCTCCCTAACTCAATGTAATACCTAGCTCACTGCTAACACATCCTCCTTGCTAACGCAATTTAATACCTAGCTCACTGCTAACACATCCTCCCTAACTCAATGTAATACCTAGCTCACTGCTAACACATCCTCCTTGCTAACTCAATGTAATACCTAGCTCACTGCTAACACATCCTCCCTAACTCAATGTAATACCTAGCTCACAGCTAACACATCCTCCTTGCTAACTCAAAGTAATACCCAGCTCACTGCTAACACATCCTCCCTAACTCAATGTAATACCTAGCTCACAGCTAACACATCCTCCTCAGTAACTCAATGCAATACCTAACTCACTGCTAACACATTCTCCTCGCTAACTCAATGTAAGGGAGCGTATCTATGTTCCCCGGGTCCTATGTTCCCAAGGTCCTATGTTCCCTGCTTTGTATGTGACCGGGGAACATAGGACCCTGTGGGCAAATCTTTTTCCGTAGGATGGTAGGGGCAAGTACCGCCTTTTTCGACTCTGATTCGCCTGTGATCGGTTAGAATGTCTCTCCTCCGATTGGTTATGGTTAGGGCTAGGTTTAGGGTTAACCCTCACCCTAACCCTAACCCTAACCCTAAACCTGACCCTAACCCTTTGCACCCGGGGAACATAGGACCTGGGTAACATAGGGATGACCCCCTCAATGCAATACCTTGCTCACTGCTAACACATCCTCCTCGCTAACTCGATGCAATACCTAGCTGACTGCTAAGATTTGCCTTGCTAGCTGATTCTTGGAATAATACATAGCTCGCTGCTACCATCTTATCACGCTAGCTGACTGTGACAGTGTGATGGAAAACAAACATTAATTGGGAATTGGCACAATTGACACACCCACAGAAAACCTACTGCTGCATTAAAGCCAAAAGTGCAAATTGAAGCCAATTGTATTATCTGAAGATATTTTTTATGAAATGATCACAATAGTAGCGATGAAACTTGGGGTTGTTCATCATATATTTAGAGGACTTGTGCCACCCCAGGTCCCACATGGACACGCCCCTGCTGTGATTGATGTTTCAGAAATATGGCTAAAATTAAAGTTCTTTGTTTTAAATACTTTTAAATACTACTACACATTTGCAAGCTTATTCTAACTATGTAAGCAAACAAATAAAAAATCTAGAGAAAGTGAATAGTTTAGGTTTTGTGGGTGTCGACTAGACTATAAATACATTGATTCATTGGTGCCAAGACTGTGTGATGTATTTAGTTTCCTTGATTACAATGATCATCGACGTACTGATTGCACGCATTGCCTATTTTAACCACAAGAGGGCGTCCGTGTTAAAGGCGTAACAAAACGAGAGATTATGGCTAGCGATTGTGTGCTAGATTGCGCCCCATATTACCTGCATGCAAGGCATTTGATTGCATTGTAGTTTGTTTACATAAAGTTCATAACTAATCAATTCAGGCAATATTTTTCAGAGCAATATAATTTGCACACCCCAGCAAATTAATTAAGCTGTTGTAAAACAATTAATTTCTGTATTTTTTTGTGTAGGGGATAATCACTTCTGAAACACCCTATCAACCATTTTAGAAGAAGTGAATTTGATGCAGAGTTGAAATTTAGTTAAACTTTTCCCCAACCCATAACAATATGAATGACTGGAAGCACGACTGCTGTGTCACCATCCGTACTACCGTTGTTACTCTCCCCATGGGTTTGGCCAACATTTGATGTCCAATCACCTAATGTGACTTCAAGGACAAGCGCAAAGGAATCATCATGCCAGTTCCAATTTCTTTAAAGACTTCATAGACAATAACTAGACAGGTGTCCCTTTTAATTTTGGAACTAATTTGCAGAAGAAAAAAACCTGAAGATCAAGAAAGGCTTGTTGGCTTTAATAATTTAGGCCTACATTAATCTCAAATATCGTTTCCTACCTCCCCTCCTCCCTCCCTCCCTCCCTCCCTCCCTCCATCCTTCTCTTCCTCAATGTGATGACACCATTTCCTTATTAGATTACATTTTTCAAAAAAAGGAAAGGAAATTCTGCAGGAACTGGAAAAAGTCTCATGCTCGGGAAAACAACCAAGGCACAACCAAGCAAAACACCCCGGGGGTTGGGCTGGGGGAGGGGTGGAGTGGAATGGCATGGGGGGCTGGGGGCTCCGGTCTGCTTCCACGTTTAGAGTTTGCGCACCTGCGTGTGACCGCCGATATCTGAGGAGTTAAAATCCTCGGAGATACCAACCCCTACCTCCGGAGTGGGAGGTGCTGGTGCCTGTCTGAGAGCAGTCGACATCCCCGAAACATGGACTGGAAACGGCTGGTGCAACAACACCAGAAATGCGCGAATTATTCGGCTGGATTACAAACTATTGACATGTTTCGCTTCATAGATTAGTAGTTCCCTATCTCCATTGTCTGGACAACTGCGCGTCATTCAACGACACATTTGATTTTTTTATCTTTTAGGAAGAAAGAAAACATGTCACCGAAATTTTGGGCATACTTGTCACTTTTGTCAGTTTTTCAGACATGGTAGGTGATGCATTTTATTTGACATGTTAAATGAGAGAGTGAAACGGCTGCGCTGCTCTAATTGGAATGTTTGCAATGTGAACTTGGGGACGATGTCCACTTAAACTTAACCTTTTAAGTAATTCCGACGAATGCCACTCTGACAGAAATGTGGACGATGCTTGGCTTAGTAGCCTGCCATCATTCAGTCTTAAACAATCTGTATTTCATTAAGCGTCTAAATCAAAAGATAATTGGTTGTCTCATGTATCCTGAGCCACCTATGGCTTAAAAATATACATATCGGTATTAAGTTTGGACATGGATAATAATAATACAAATTACAATTATTAATATAAAAACGGAACAATGCATGACGGTGAGTTTGTGAACAAAATTTGATTAGTTTTTCTCTCCAGCACTCAAACTGTCGTATACGACGAGGACTACGAGGACGTAACCGTTAACCAAATGTTGGCGCCAAAAACACATGAAACGGACGCCACGGAAATACTCAACAATTTGCTAAAGGAATACGATAAGAAGTTACGGCCAGACATCGGAGGTAAGTCCCCCTGCCACCTACACTGCTCTCTGCTCAAGTAGGCTACCTGCTCTGCAGCAGGCCTATGCCTCTCCACTTAGCCTTCATATAGTTTGGGACTGAAGTCTGTGTCTCCCAACCTCTTCTCTTTTGCACCTGTATGTCTGTGCAACTGTCAAATATTTAGAATATTTTCTCACCATTACTATCTATTAATCAATCACAAATCACAAACGGTTCATTGAACAATCAATCAGTGTTCGATCCCCTGAACACCAAAACATAATTGATTCCTAGTTAGTCGTGTGGCCTCCAACTTACGGGTAGTAGACTAGACTAGACATAATGGAAGCCATCTTGTCCTATCACAAATTACATTGCAGATGGTATGCATGTTTTTTAATTTTTGCTATTTGCTTTTCCCAATCTCTTTGGTACATAAAATGACACAATAACTAAATACCTCAGTCCGAACATTGTCAAAAAGATACCCCTGCCACCAGACACCAGCTGGTAGATATGACCATTTGGCAGGAAAATCATTCAGGGTTGCATTTTTTAATAATTGCTTGGCTGAAATCTATGGCGTTTTTACTTTCAGTTTGAGGCAAAATAGTTGTTTACAGATCGATACCTCTACAATCAGTATAAAACGGTAGAATGTATTTAAATGGATTGCCAACTCAGTGTCACTAATATGCTACCTTCAAACACACCTGTGTGTGTGTGTGTGTGTGTGTGTGTATGGCTTGTGATGGAATATGTGCCAGGGTGTGTGCCCAAAGTATCAAAGATGACAGTGTTATTCACTAACAAGGTGATATTATTGCAGTATATTCGTGTCTCAGAAAGAGAGAGAGCTTTTGCTTGTCAATAACTTTTAATAAGGCCACTGGTGTGTGTGTGTGTGTGTGTGTGTGTGTGTGTGTGTGTGTGTGTGTGTGTGTGTGTGTGTGTGTGTGTGTGTGTGTGTGTGTGTGTGTGTGTGTGTGTGTGTGTGTTGGGGAAGAAACAGGCTTCCAATCTCCCATGAAATGCATTAAACTAGTGACCCGACGCATTATGTGCTACATAACAGCATTGATATATTTCCAACTGATTGTTACTGGAGGAAGCCACTGCAGAGAGGTCAGGGTGTGTTCCACTTCTTGTTGTTATTTACTGGAGCCGGCCAAAGAAATTCCCTACCTTGATTTTCTGGTGTGTCTCGTCTCGGCCTGAGAAGATTCTCCAGCTCTCTACTGGGGAATGCTTGTACTCGTAGAAATATACGTGCACATCACTACTCCCCAAGTTAAAGCTAGACAACTATATCTGTATAGAAATACCTCATGGTCAAATAAAAGATTGCAGCCAACTAGTGCCCCTTGTACAAGCAGTCAAGTTTGGTTAAAATCATTGTTGATTTCAAGATAAGTTTTGATTAAACCAATTGAAAATGACAGGGCAGTTAACGGGGCTTGGCTACAGCCATCTTGTGCTGTTAAGGTAATCTCAGCTACCTCTGGTGCTCTGACTGATTGGCAGCTCTGTAACTGCTGGCTATTTTTACCCTCCATTCCACAATGTTTATTCTGGCAGAGCACAAGTGGACCTGATGACTGAAGACAAGTGGCACACTACATTCAAGATCCATTTCAATACAAAATAAATGGAAATACATGGGGACTTGCCATCTTATCTCTGGTCGGGGAGAGAGAGAGAGAGGGAGAGAAAGAGAGAGAGAGAGAGAGAGAGAGAGAGAGAGAGAGAGAGAGAGAGAGAGAGAGAGAGAGAGGGAGGGAGGGGGAGAGAGAGAGAGAGAGAGATGATGATTGATATGATTAAATTCTTTGCGGGTGGCACTCTCCTAGAGGTGAAAAAAAGTATCTATTCCTCTCCATTGTCTGGAGCCACCTTTGAAATGACCAATCACTACTTACTTAATAAGAAAGTCTTCCTACTCAGTGCTGGCCTGGAGCTCAAACACTGACTGTCGTGACCCGGACGGTGCACTAGTTTGGTTTCAGCTGCTAAGCTAACCACCTTGGCTGGATTCCAAAAAGTTACTCTGTTCCTCACACTTCAAGCTCCAACATTATCAATCAAACAATGAACTGGGAGTGATTGGGACGGCTGAGCTGCTTCAGTATCATTAAAAGGTGGCTTTGACCGTTAATGATCTGACCAATCACAACCTTCTAACTTTTTATCCAATATTGTTATGCGTTGCCAATGGGCAGCAGTGTTATATGTTCATGTCTGATGACGTATTTGAAGAATCGCTAAACACTTCCTCTTCGGACTCACTGATGGATCCTCTGTCCCACCAAGATGAGTCAGTGGCCGATTTATCTTCTGGTTGGCCCCGAGACAATTTGACAAAAGTGGGTATAATGGAGATCTAGAAAAACATCTGGAGATTTAGCAGGAAGTGCGCGGTAAATAGATACAGACGTTTTGAAAGCAGCTCTGGTTCCAGAGACATGCTCCCCCATTTAGTTTTTCAATTATCCTTCTCCTCATATACATCTGGGCCTCAGGGGGGGGCCCAGCGACATGATTAAATACATTCTCCTTGTCCTGTCATTATATTCTTTCAACACGGAGCCACTTAGCAGAATTACTGGCGATACGATTATAACCCGACTTGCTAGTGACAGAAGTAAACAACCTGATTAGAAAATGAGGTTTGGAATTAACATGCTAGCAATTTACATGCTGATGGTTTTGTGGCGCACATATCCTCACTCTTCAAGGGTGCCCATTATATTAACATTGGCTAAGACATACAGGTAGGACAAAACCTTATTTAGTAGTATTTTGATTTTACATGCACATTGCATTGTTCATGTATGAAATCAGTTAAACTACAGTTGTGTATAGCCAATATCTAACCACCATTACCAAATATGCAATCCCTTACAACTAGGTTAAATTATTCAATGTTCACCATTTAAAATTAGAATAAACATATGTTCCCACTGGGTGAGTAGCTTGTTTATATGTTGAAAAGGTGAAAACCTTGCAGCCGAGGCTAAAAATTGGCGGAGATCAGCGAGAGAGAGGGTGGGACTTCCGGGCGAGGGATATCCACAGAAAAGTTATTAATTCTTCTCATTGTTGTTCTTTCATCCCTCCTCCCATCCTACCTCTTTTTGCTGGTGTCAGTAGAAGCCTTTCAATTAGAACAGATGTACACAGTTCATAGCAAGATGGACGTTCTTGGCCATCTTGGTTCTGAACACTAGGAATGGAACGGAATGCAGCATGAGCGTTCTGTTCCGTCACCGTGCTAAGATGGCAGCCAGGGGAATTAGGAAAATTGGCTTCGGACTGGAGAAGACACACGCGTGACCCAGGAAGTAGACCGTATGAGTCACAGTAAGGCGAAGACTCATTGCTCCAGATGTGTACTTTACAGATCCAAGTGACTGTCAGGGTTCCTCCAGTCTTCCCCGTAGCTCTGGTTCTGTCAGGCGCTGGGTGGTGCCCTAGCTGGCAGTCGCTCTGGGATGACAGGGAAGCCCGGGTAATTGGGTCATGGTGTCCTGGCCTCAGCAGGAGGAGCAGGAGAACCTACATGTCCTTTCTGGTCTCTCTCTCTCTCTCTCTCTCTCTCTCTCTCTCTCTCTCTTATATCTTTTATATCCTGTTCAACAGAGCAGGGCTGTTTATTCTTTTTTTTATTATTATTATTCAGATCCCCATTAGCATCCACAGCTGTGGTCGCTAATCTTGCTGGGGTCCACATAAAACAAAAAACAATACACACTCATAAACATACATACAGTACAAAAATCTATCAATATCACATAAATTAGAAACACTGCAATACAACACTTCAATACATTGTACAAACATCATTAACCTCTCAATATAAAATAAAAAAAGTTCAAGAAAAAAGTTCAAGTACATCAAGCATAGAGAGTCATTCCTGTTGTGTAGATTCCCTCAGTATCTGTTATAGTGATTTTTTTCTATCTTTTACTAGTGCTGTCAGTTTAACGCGTTATTAATGGCGTTAACGCAAACGCTCTTTTGGCTTGGCAAACATAGTTTTTTCACCTTCTGTCTAGCAACAACTTGTCACGTTAGAAAAACTACAACACCATACCGGATCTAGCTACACCGGAAACAAAACAACAAGCATGCCGCACAAACTTGTTGGGGCAAGCAAGGATACGCAGAAGGTGAAAAACTCCTTAAAAGTGTGTGTGTTTGTGTGTCACTCTGTTCGAGCCTGCACGAGAGTTCAATGTTGTCATTAGCTGTTACGTGTTTCTGACCATTCGCAGTTCAAGGCCCACCTGGGCTGTACCACTTCGGGAGGGGCCACTCAGTCCCCTCTAAACAAAATCGACTTGGTTGCGACGTTGACAGTTTGTGAGTGTTGCGTCTGTTGAGTGAGTGAGAGGTTGCGGGCGCACAGCTCAGGCTGCCGGACGGCGCTGCAAGGAACTTTTATAAACGCAATATTGTTATCCCACAGTAATCAGCCCGACAGCCCCGAAACGTTAACGGCCCACGGGGAATTCTCCCGACTCTCCCGATTACCACTCAGCCACCACGTCTGTGTGTGTGTGTGTGTGTGTGTGTGTGTGTGTGTGTGTATTTGTGTGTGTGTGTGTGCGTGCGTGCGTGCGTGTAGGCGTTATTCGATAGGAATAACGCCTTAGATAAGAATAATCATACTGGTTTAAATAATAAATGTTATAGTATTTCCCATCTTTGCTGAGCAAGAGTTGTGTTCGAAAGTTCAGTGATTGAAACAAATAAAAGCCTGGGCCATTGAAGTTTTACGGTAGGCTTAACACTGTCATGCACCTACCCGATGTCAAGTGGACCGGGTTGAATTCACTGCGGGTCTCTCTTCTTACTGTCCTTCTCAACATCTCACTAAAAGGCTAGCAGCACGAAATCAAGGGATATTTAGAATAGAAAAAAATGTACGATTAATCGCGAGTTAACTATGACATTAATGCGATTAATCGCGATAAAATATTTGAATCATTTGACAGCACTAATATTTACCCTTGACGCTTCTTATGCTAATTGTAAGGAATTCCACTGACTGACGGCTCTGTAAATGACTGCCTTGTTTAGTTGATTTGTTTTGGGCTGTTGGAGGTCAAAGCAGCCTTTTCTGACCAGTCTAGTCATATGACTGTGCCTTGAGCCTGTTTGAACAAGAAAAGAAAATCGGGTTTCCTATCAACAACGGCATTTTGGATAAACATTACAAGACTAGATGTTACTTTAGCCTCAAAGGTCAACCATGACAGACTGTTATGCATCTTCATGACATTAGTTTTAAAAGTACATTGAAGAGCCAATCTTGCAGCTGGACCACACAACCATACAGTACCCTAAGTGAGAAAAAAAATAGAGCCTGAATCACCTGATTCCTGACTGAAGGTGTCACATAGTAAGAGCATTTTCTAGCCCCTAGTACCCTGTCCCATTTTTACAGCAATTTAATCAAAATGGTCTGACCTTAACAACTGTTACAATCTATTATAATGCCATGTAATTTAATTTTCCTTACTTGCTCTATTGGAATACCCATAGATAGATTTAAACAGGAGTCTTGGTACCGGTCTTATTAATAAATACCCTGGTTGGTTGGTCAACAACTTGGGTTAAATTAAAAGTATTGACTTTTGAAAGAAGCTTCTTCTTCAGATGGCAATCTGAAGAAAGGTAGTCAATGTTGAAATCTCCCAGCATAAACAATTTTTTGTTTTTGTCAGAAATGTTATCAATGAGGTTACATATTCCTATCAAGTATTGTATTCTAGCATTCGGGGGCCTATAACAACAACCAAGCAGTATAGGCTTTGAATGTGGTCGGTGAACCTGAACCAAAAGAGCCTCTATATCATCCACCATTAAATCATTACTCACTTTAGCTGGTAGTTGACTCTGTATATACATGGCAACACCACCTCCATTTTTATTCCTGTCTATCCTAAATAGAGTGTAGTTCTGTATGCTCAATTCAGAATCCGCTAAAGAGGAGTCTAGGTGAGTTTCACTCAAAGCAAGGACATGTATGTGATTAGATTGGACAATTTGGTCTATTTCATGGATTTTGTTTCTCGGACTACATATGTACAAATGAGCAATAACCAAGCCCTTTTTTGGTAGGCCTAGGGTTAAGCTTGTCAATTTGTCTTTGTAGAGAACCTTAAATTAACTGAATGACCTAAGTCGCTCAGCTTGACCATACCAGTGTCTACCTTTGGCCTTGTACTCTTGGCCTCACAATGAGGCGATCATAGCTGATGATGGCGTAATCTCCTTCTGCTCCTCCTTCATAGCAGGTAGCAGCTCAGCTCTTCTCTTCCTCACCCTTTCAGAAAAGTCCTCACTAATGTAGATTGAGGTGTTCTTCAGGTTGGCTCTAGCCCTGGCCATGACTAGCAGTTTATCCTTGAAGCGCAGCAGCTTGATCACCACTGTTTTCGGCTTTTCCCTGTTGCCTCTGAACTTCCCATTCCTATGAGCTCTCTCAATTTCCACAGAGGTCTCCATCTTCAGCGTCGTGGTGAACATCTCTGGCACTTTAGCCTCTGTTTCATCCCATGTTTCATCCTCTTTGTCAGGACCCAGACCATTTATTACAAGATTATTCCTCCTGCTTTGATTCTCTAGGTAGTCCATCTGCTCACACTTTCCCTTTGCAGCTTGACCTAATTTCCGATTGTTCACTTGCTCGGTTAAGCTCTCGAACTCACTTTGTTGCACACTTAGATCTTTCTTTAACTCATCAATATCACTTTGAGAGTAATTCAGGCTCACCTTAATTTCTTGTAGCTCACTCAGAACTGAGTCCACTCTTTTGTTTGTTGAGTCGTTGATCATTTGAGAAAAACTGTGAAATGCAGTCTCCTGCCTCTTCAGCAGATTCTCATAGAAGTTCTTCTGTTGGTCCAGTCATTCCATAACAGTGTCCATTGTCACAAATTCAGGATCACCAGGATCATCGTTTGAAGCACCTTTTTTGTTCTTCTGTTGCCATTGCGACCAGTCATAGTTGAACAGCTCCAACTTTCCTAATCCAACTTTTAGGAATGATATACAGCAGACTTTCTTACCAAGATGTTACCAGCAGTATGTTTGTTGCTGTTTACAGCTTTGGAACTCAGTCCTTCAGATCTCTCCACTTTTAAAAACCATCCACCATGTATGAAGCTATGGAAGGAGGTATTTTTTAATAGCACAACATATGGCTCTCAAAATGTTCAAAGAACGCGAACCACGCCTATAGAGGTAACCAACTTTGATAAGTCTAAACGTAGGAGTCTTAGTGGCGCGCTAAGAGTGGACGTTATCGGGAAACCGGGCCCTGGTTAGTAGTGGTTAGGGGCTAGCACCTACCGACCTCATGTTGAGATATTCATCACTATAACAGGATTAAAGATGACAACACCTAGATGGGAGAGGGAGGGCCTCAAAACATCACAACAAAAGAGTCTGTGTGTGTGTGTGTGTGTGTGCCTGTTTTTGTGCGTGCGACACGTGTGTGTTAACAAGCTCCGTGAACTATTTTACCAAGAAAAAAAAGTTCCATGTACAATTTGTTGTTTTATAAACCCACACAATAATACCTTTTTTTTTTATAAATGAGCATAATGTTTTTGTCAAGGCGCGTTCAGAACATTGCTGACTCATTTTGAACATCAATGCATCAAAAAAATACACAAATAATAGTTATGTGTTCACATGCGCTTGGAGCCCAAAAAACGGAACCGTTGTGACAGAATGGATCAGCATAATTGAATTTTATATAGTCTGCTTCCTAATTCATTTTTTCCATCTATCCATGGCATTTCAAGGGATGGAGAAAAGTAATATTTAACTCTACCCAAGCTTTACTTTTACTAAACCCCTTCATCACAACAACAGCAGCAGCAGCAGCAGCAGCAGCAGCACAGGACTCGTTAGAGGCCAGTTTGCAAGGTGCTGCCGCATCTTGTCTGGCTCACGATTCCAACTCTTATGATATATATCCAAATCTTAAGATCTATATCCAAGAAAACATGGCTCATTATTTTAAAAATATATAATAAACAAAACAAGAATTGATTTCGTGTACGTTGTTGGAAGAGGTGAAGGATACACCGGCGGCGGTGAGCTTACAAGCAAACACGGATCAATGAGCTGAGGGTTTGGCTCAGACGCCGATGTCCAGTGTCACTGTTGTAGGAAGGGGCTGTGTTTGTATTGAGGGATAAACCCTCTTTACGCCTTCTTCTCTGTTGAGTCAGGATAAGATGTTTTCTCTCCAGAACACAGCTCTGGCCCCACTGCCTCCCTCCGTCTCTCTCTCTCCGCTACTCTACTCTCTACTCTCTTCACCAACTTATATTTCTTCTCTCGATGTCCTATGTTCCCTTCATTCCCTGTGTCTCTCTCTCACTTACTGTTTTCCTCTCTCTCTCTTTACTGTCTTACTCTCCGATTGCTTTCTCTTCTCTGCATCTCTATCTCCACCTTCTCTCGCCCATCTCCATTTGTCTCCCTCCTCTCCATCCCTCTGACTATTGGAAGCTTTCAGTCAGCTACTGATTAGAATGACCTCGTATAAAAAAAAACGTCCCCATACTCCTGCACGTCATCTAGCATCTCAAAGTCAAGTGAAATGACCATCCATCACACGGTCCATCCGGGGTCTGACGGCACTCCGCCGAGCCTTTCGCGATTCCGTTCTGTCAGCAGTTCCCCGAATGTTTTCGGGGTCTTCCTGCTGTCCCCCCTCACAGGTATAAAGGTTAAGAATATAAGGAGTATGATATTAGGACTCTAGGATAGAATGATCATAGAATATAGGGACACTAGAGACTCAAGAGCAAAAGTACTCTAGAATAAAAGGACTAGAATATAGGGACTCTAGAATTTGGGAAATTCAGAATAGAAGTACTATAGAATACAGAAGGACTCTAGAATAGGATGATTCTAGAATATAGAAGGACCAGAACATAGGGGCTCTATAACGGAGGGCCTCGAGAGTATACAAGGACTCTAAAATATAGAAGAGATCTATATGAGAACAACTCTGAAATATAGGGACTCCAGAAGGCAGAAGTGGCCTATTTTCTGCTCAACAAAACGCTGCATTATTCATAAAGTAGGACTGCACCGCTAACAGTTTTCCCTGCTGAAGCCGATCTCCAGTCCTTTGAACTTTGTTTGTGTTAAGAAAAGGTTTAGGATAATTTAGGAATTGGCTGTCATCAACAATATATGCAGTACATTTACCTTTTGTGGTCCTGTACACAAGTAAAAGTTATTTTAACCTTGATTACTTACTCCATAAGATCATAGGTTTAGGTTTGTAAGTAATAGTTTAAAGAACAATGTTAAAGACTAGACAACTAGTTTGGGTCAGTACGGCCCGTGACCAGGAACTAACCAGACGTCTGCATTAACAACTAGCACTCCTCGTCCACGTGTCCCTTCAACAACTTATGAACAGACAGAAATAGATGCTGTATGAAAGATTTGATATTGATATGTTGTTATTCAAGGGCAAAGTTCAACAAAGGCTGATATATATGTAAAGTATCTGATATTGTTCCCGCAAACCTAGTTTTATTTGTTTCCAGAACACTTCTGCTAGTGGTGCATCTCTGCTTCACTGTGCTGGTGCTCTGTTCCCTAATACATGATACTGTCAGGGTTAGTTTGGCTTGCATCTTAAATCAGCTGTATTTCTCCAGGTGCATCAGGTTTAAATGCTGATCTGCATATTATATTATTATATATAAATTATACACTCAGCCTGATAAATAATACACAAGAACTTCCCTGTTCATACACTATAGGCGGCGGCTGAGGTCGGTATATTTAGGGCATCTACAGCAGTGTATCTAACCTATGTGTCCTGATCCCACGGGTCTCTAAATATGCATATGTGGGGTCTTAGGCACTGCTGGCTTATTATAGTGCATTTTTTATGTTAACATATTTAATTTAAAAGGTGCAGAAGGTCGTAGCCACGGGCAAACTGCTATTAATTGCCTAGTGTTGCACGATGTGCATATGTTCACGGGAACATTGATAAAAAAGGTTGATGTGATTGGGTTACAACAATGTGTGTTGAAGCAGATGAAGGAAAATGCAAAGAGTTTGGGTCGCAGAAATGGTCAGACCTAAAACCCGGAAGGTTGATGAAGGGTGATGTTCGTTTGCTGATAAAGGTATTGTCAAGCCAACAAAAGACTCTCCTTCTAGCAAGTGCACATGGTGGTTTTCAATGGACTAATAAGTTTATGCCATAGAGCTGTAGGCCTGTTACTAAAGCTGTCATAAAACCTGAGGCAGGTCCTGAGTTTTCAAACAATAAGAGTATTAATAGGAATTTAGAACATTTATCGCATGGTGATAATCCTTTGAAACTTGACGTTTCAATTTGCTTTGCACATTAAACTGAATTTATATGCAGTGCATGTCTGTTTGTATATCACAGTCTAAAATCTAGATAATTTTTAATTAATTATATTTAATTTAATGTAGTTAATTTGAAAAACTATAATTCTCTCCTCTCTGCTTTACCAAAAGAGCGCAATGAATAGATGTAACCTAATAACGGCTATCTTTATACACTTCATTTATTTCACACGATAAAACTTTGTCCTGAGACACAAAAAGGTACATAAGTTCAGTTAGTGAACTGCAGCCTGCTCGAGCTTGTGCATTCAGAGCACTGGAGTGGGAGTTCCGGGGGTTGAGACAATAATGAATTGCCAACGAATGAATGTTGCACCAATTAAGGGTCGAAAGAACAAATATTTTGCCCTTTTCTGCAATTGGACATCACTTCCTTCCCTTTTCTCTGCAAAACCAGCCAGGTTAAAATAAACTATGAATCAGTCCATAGGCAATGCAACCGAGAGAGTCGCGGAAGGTCGATTTTTTCATTCACGTAGTCCCTTTAAGGGTCTGTTGGCCTTAAAGGGAGTACAGTGACAGTGGCATTGGCTGGTCTCATAAATGCCTCCACATGGGATATCTTCAAGCCTTGCTGCAGTGGGATAGTCATAATCTTATCTGCAGTGGAGGATGCCATAATCTTCTCTACAGTGGATTATTTAATGTCTACAGTGGTTGATTTCATATGTGTCTACAGTGGATGTTACCATCAATGCCTTCACAGGGGATGATGTCATAAGTATCTAGATCCCCAAACGTACCCGGGAGAAATCAGCAAGAACTTTATTTCCTGGTTGCAGATACCTTTGATTTTATTTAATATGCATTCATTGTCACTTTCCCCGGCAGACAAATTAAAACTATTATATTACAGGAGAAAACTATCTAGGTGCATCTAAACCCTGAGAGATTATTAATAACTCAAATTGCCAAGAGTTAATTAACTTCTGGTTTGCATTTCTAACGGCCACCTCACAGTTCCCAGCTCAACATCCCTGCGTGGCGCCACGGTCACATGCAGACTGCGGAGCGAACCTTGGGCAACAGAGCCACTCATCGCCTCAGGTGCTCTTTCCCAAAGGACTGTAACAAAGAGGACTCATCTCAGACTGTCCAAAGTCTCTCAGCCTTCCTTTCCTTACTTTTTTTAGTTTGTTTCCCTAGTACTAACAATTGACAACATTTAGTTGTTATGAAGGTAATTAAGGGGCAGGTAGGGGAAAGTGGGGCTAAAGGATGCCTAAAAGTAGACCATGGACAGTCGGGATTGAACCCAGAACCTTTTGGTTCGGAGTCGGAACACCCTTACCACTAAACTGTCCTGCCCCCAGCACTTCACATTTACACATTATATTCATGCATCACATTCATGCATCTGGTCTACGCTGGCACACATATCACACCGATCTTATTGAGAGAATCTCTTGTGAATTTTCTTGATCAAGGGTTCTCCAGTCCTCAAGAATACGACCATCCAGCTCTCAGTCGACCTGCTCCCTCCACCCCCTCGGATCTGCTGCTGAAGCAGAGACCTCAGAGCTCTTAAAGCTTCATCCATTCACCCCTTCATCGAGCCCTCCCTTTTTCTGATCCAAAACAACAGTGATGGAGTGGGGCAGGAAGTTCTTTAAAAACGACACCCATAGGGTGAGCAATAGCTGTGGAAAACAGATTTGTGCATCTTTGTAGGAGTAGTGAGGAGCAGTGCAGCTGCCCCTGGTTAAGCAGGAGAAGATGGGTCCTGGCTGAGCCCTGTAATGACCCCATGTGAGAGTGCTTAGCCCGAGCACAGCACAGCTGACAAATCTCCATCTTAAAACCATCAGCACAAAATCAATTAAAATGAAATCAGTCTCCTAAAAGGGCCTGGGTTGTAATGAAGGCAAGGGGCGAGGAGGAGGAGATAGTGGTTGGTGTTCAGAGGAAGAGGTGGTCGTCTTCAGCAGGAGGTGGTGGTGTTGGTTGGGAGGAGGAGGAGTCTGAGGAGGAGGTGGTGTTGGTTGGGACGAAGAGGAGGAGGAGTCTGAGGAGGAGATGCTTGGGGTTGGGAGGAAGCGGAGGAGGAGTCTGAGGAGGAGATAGCTGGTGTTGGGGGTGAAGAGGAGGAGGTGGTGGAAGTTGGAGGGAGGAAGAGGAGGATAATTCTGAGGAGAAGGTGGTGGTGTTGGTTTAGAGGGGAGGGACAGGTCCCCATCTCAGAGGCCTGTAGCTTTGAATTACAGTCGCTGCTGGACCCCCCAGACCATTATGCCTTCCTGCCTTTGCGACGGACATGCAACCTGAGCCCGGGGTTGTAATTACAGGACGGGACAGGAATACCAGCTCGTATTTTCCACCGCGCCCCCTTCTCACTTTAATTTCGCACAAACTGGAACGCAACCAAAATTCAGCGGATGTGTTGTCAGGAATATTCACTGTTTGACAAATTGTTTGTGCTTAGAGAATAGCCAGTTTAAATTCTCCGCTCTCTATATATAGCGCTGTCTAATAAATGTCTCCCACGGGTCCTTTCTTAAATGTGTTTGTTTGTGACATCCGACATGTGTCCCTTACATAATCAAATCGGCTAAGAAATTGGACCATCTCATTATATACACAGGCCATCAGCGGTTTGGCTGCCTCTCTTTCTCCCCCAGGCTCATAATGGATGTTCATGGGGTTTTGATGGTCATTAGGCCCGTCATTGGGGCTGTTGAGGCTGAATTAATTAACACATCCATCCAGCAGTCGCTGGATGGTGAAAGCTCTGCAGTCAGACAGGGGTAACGGTGGGGGAAGAGGACAGGAGAGGCAGGAACAGAGGCCAGGATCCCAGTCTTCCCAGGGGAGTACGTCTTTCAGATGGGTCCCTGATGGCGGGGGAATCGATGCAGGTCTGCGATCTGTCTACCGGGTCTCACTGTGGAACTTGGAGGGAGGCATGTTGTGTGTGGTGCAGTGGCTCTGTTTAATGAATGTAAGAATTCCGTTTTCATGCAAAAGTTGTTTTCATATTAGTGTGGTCGCCAGTCGCAGTCCACACAGAGAATACCAATTCACACACCTTCTCTCAATTTAGCCGGCAGGAAAGGTCTGAATCCCATGACGATTAGGCACAAGGCTGGTGGTTCAGCTGTATCCATTTGGGAGACCGTTTACAGCTTTCGGTGGTGAAAAAACATAGGCTTAACCAGCCAAAACAAAGAGGGGAGATGTGGTCAGACATCTATCAGGCGCAGTGTGGACATGGCCCTAGCGGAGGACGTTAGTGATGTCTATGTCTATTACCAAATGGCGCATTCACCAGGGAAAATAACATTATTTGCTGTACTTTCTGCCTCAAAAGTTTAAGACCTTAAAGACTTGTAGGTTATAGAAGCATGGGGAACCAAAATGTATTTTAGAACGTCTACAGAGTCAGCATGTTCCTTGATTACGACCTGTCTCAGTGTTAAACTGAGGAAGAAAAAAATATGTGTTGCACATTTTTGACAAGTGTTTACAAAAGGTGCGATGGTGCCAGACTATCACAAGATATCAGGTGGGTGTTAGAGGTACTTTGCTTTATTTGAAGCTGAGGCTGCTCGATTCTTACAGGCACAATGAGAACGATTAGAAAAGATCTGCTTCCAAATACTCTGTATCAATCGCACAGACGCAAGACACGACTATATAACCAAGGAACCATAATAATTGACATTTTGATTGAATTTGAAAATACAATGTTAATCATCTTTTTCATGTTGGAAGTATGAAATCAATTGTGCAATCTGATAACATTTCATCACCCAATATTATTAAGATGACCTCATTGACACATCTGTAAACTTGAGAATTTTAATAACCAATGATGCTCTTCTAAGAGTCAACAGCCACTAGATTATATTAAAAAATCTGATTTGCAATGGCTTTTGAACATGAAATTGAAAAATCGTCGATTTGATGTGAAATTCATGTATATCGGCAATCGTATAATTTAAATTTATAAAGATTGGGAATCAGCCATCACCATTAAGGTCTGTTCATTTAATCAGTTTCACTTTCATTGCTCAGATGAATGTGATGCTCTCCTTTTTTGCTGCGATATTAAAGCAATTTAATGTTGAATCCCCGACCGTCAAGCCACAGATGAATTCACTTGTATATAGAATAAACAGAGTATATATATATATATATATATATATATATTCTATATCTCTCCAGTGTTGAAAAGAGCACTTTTAGCAGCTGTGATGAATGGAAGTAATTAAGTTGTCTTAGCAGAGAGATGGTTGCAGATGACGGGGGACATTAAGGTGAGCTCCATTCATTAGAACCTCTCTCCCCAAGGCTCAAACCCGAGGCCCCACTCTTATTGAACCCCCATACTCTGTCTCTATTGGACTCACACACACACACACACACACACACACACACACACACACACACACACACACACACACACACACACACACACACACACACACACACACACAAACACTCACGGACACACTTTCGTAAAAATATATGCTCAGATTCTTCAAATCTTTTTCTTTTTTTGCAGTAAAGCCGACCGTCATCGGTGTGGACATCTTTGTAAACAGCATCGGCCCTGTGTCCTCCATCGACATGGTAAGTTGACGGTAGCCCTACGAAGATGAACTGTCTGCACCAACCACACACACACCCACACACACTATATCCTTTCTGGAGATTCTGGCTGATATATACGGTGAAGAACTGAAGTTTTATTTTTTAATTTGCACTCCTTGTGTTGATATCCTTTAAGTGTGACTTTAGACGTTCCCCATTGGTTTCAGTTTGAAAAACGGGTGTAAAGCAGTGCAGTTATCAGACTGGCATGAAAAGATATAACAGGAACACTCCAAGTATTATCACCCCCCCCCCCTCAGGGATAATCTGCTTAGGGCCACGGGGACGGAGGGTGTGTGGGTGTGTGCGTGTCTAGTCCCGGGGGTACCCGGGAGTCCGAGCGGGGCTTAAGCCCATTGTATGACGGAGAAGAGGAGAGGGAGAGGAGAGGGAGAGAGTATGTGAGGGGAGTCAGGAGTAGAAAGAGAGATGGAGACAAAATATAGGAGATACAGAGAAAGGAGGAGAGAGAGGAGGAGGCAGAAAGAGGGAGAAAGAAACAGAGTTAGAGGGAGAAAAACAAGGGAGGGGAAAGAGATCAGAGAGGAGGAGGAGAGCTTAGGGTGGATGTATCCTAAAAGATATCCAGAGGAAATAAAGTAACAGAAACCCGCAAGAGGGATAGAGAGAGAAAGAAAGTCATTAAACCTTAAGAACACAGATACTAAGGGCCCTATTTTAACGGTCTGAAACACAAGTGAGAAGCGCCAAACGCAAGTAGCTTTGTGGAAGGTTCTATGGCGATGTCGCTATTTTACCGGCAGATAAATTACTCTTGTACCCGGCGCAAATCTAAAAAGGGTTGGTCTGAAGTAGCCTAATTACCCGTAGGTGTGGTTTGGGTGTTACGTGCAATAAACCAATGAGAGTGCCGTCTCCCATCCCCTTTAAGAGCCATGAGCGCATTTTAATCTGACGAGTTGATCTTCTGACACCGCGTTTGCAGTCTCCGATGAGCAGTGTTTGGAACGTTACTTTAAAAAAGTAATTAGTTATAGTTACTCACTACTTACTTGTTCCAAAAAACTTCAGAAATACTGAGTCCTCAAATAAATTTCGGCAAAGAAAACTTAACACACATAAGATATGCGGTAACTGTGGTTCTATTTAATGTTATACGCAATACATTAACAAACATCGTTTCTTACCAGTATTGTATGCATTATCGTTATCGACTTGAGTTCCTAATATGCATGTGTCCCCCCGTTAATATACATTTCCATGGACTGTATTATGCGTTACGTGTTTAGTTTGCGTGTGTTTAAACAGATGGACGCACACACACGCGCCCGCATTCATTAAGTCTTTTACACATACACACACGCGCGCCCGCATTCATTCTTTTTAACACTCACTCGCGGTAAAACAATGTTTTCTCACGATCAAATACTCATCAATCCTAAAAGTTATGGGCTTGTACACGTCTGTGTCAAGAAAATATGTGTTTGCTGTACAGTGTTTGCAGATGCATTGATTTAAAAGTACAACTTATTACCGCTGTATCAGCTGTTCTCTCCCAAATAATTTACCAAGAATGTGTGGCTAGGTAGATGAGAGAAGCAAAGTGTATGCGCAAGGTACACAAGCAACATTATGCATGCGCCCTTAAAATAGCATCTGAACAACGCGCCACTGACTTTAAACCAGGTATTTCCTGGTTTGTGGCTGAATATTTTTCTGAAACTGCAAAATAGCACCAGGGAACGTTTGCGCCAGAACACACCTCCTCCTTTTGCCGAACCGCCCCTTGGGTTGCAAGGTCATTCCCTAATTTACAGACGCGACGCGGTGGAGGGAAAAAAACGCTCTGCGCCAGTTACAAACTAGCAACGACACATGCGTCAGTGTAGAAAGTCAATTGCGCTGGATGCAAGATAGGGCCCTATGAGTGGAGTTCATTTTTAATGATAAGTATATCAGTGTGTCTGGTTTTAGAAAAATACTGCAGGGACTATTATTTAATTCAGAGAGCTACTGTAGTGATTCGTTCATAGAGTGTTGCGTTGATTATACTCCCATTCAGAGAAATATTCTAGTGACTAAACTTTTAGAGAGATACTGTGATGAGTATACACCCTCATTCAGAGAGCTATTGTGATGAGTTTACATTCTCATTCAGATAGATATAGTGGTTATTATATGCATTCAAAGAAAGAAGTGGTGACTATATGATCATTTAGAGATGTGGTGACTTTACTCATTCAGAGAGATATTGTGGGGACTATACTCTCATTTAGAGAGAGCGGTAGTGACTACTCTCATTCAGAGAGAGCTGTAGTGACTGTTCTCATTCAGAGAGAGAGAGAGAGCTGTAGTGACTGTTCTCCTTCAGAGAGAGAGCTGCAGTGACTGTTCTCATTCAGAGAGCTGTAGTGATTGCTCTCTTTCAGAGAGAGAGCTGTAGTGACTGTTCTCATTCAGAGAGAGAGAGAGCTGTAGTGACTGTTCTCATTCAGAAAAAGAGCTGTAGTGACTGTTCTCATTCAGAGAGCGGTAGTTATTGCTCTCTTTCAGAGAGAGAGCTGTAGTGACTGTTCTCATTCAGAGAGAGAGAGAGGGCTGTAGTGACTGCTCTCATCCAGAGAGCTGTAGTGACTGTTCTCATTCAGAGAGAGAGAGCTGTAGTGATTGTTCTCATTCAGAGAGAGAGCTGTAGTGACTGTTCTCACTCAGAGAGAGAGAGCTGTAGTGACTCTTCTCATTCAGAGAGAGCTGTAGGAACTGTTCTCATTCAGAGAGCGAGATAGAGAGAGAGCTGTAGTGACTGTTCTCATTCAGAGAAAGAGCTGTAGTGACTGTTCTCATTAAGAGAGAGCTGTATTGACTGTTTTGATTCAGAGAGCTATTGTGACTGCTCTCATTCAGAGAGAGAGAGAGAGAGCTGTAGTGACTGTTCTCACTCAGTGAGAGAGAGAGAGAGAGAGAGAGAGAGAGAGCTGTAGTTACCCTTCTCATTCAGAGAGATGTAGTGACTGTTTTCATTCAGAGAGCTATTGTGACTGCTCTCATTCAGAGAGCTGTAGGAACTGTTCTCATTCAGAGAGGGAGAGAGAGCTGTAGTGACTGTTCTCATTCAACGAGCGAGAGAGAGCTGTAGTGACTGTTCTCATTCAGAGAGAGAGAGAGCTGTAGTGACTGATCTCAGTCAGAGAGAGAGAGCTGTAGTGACTGTTCTCATTCAGAGAGAGCTGTTGTGACTGTTTTCATTCAGAGCGCTATTGTGACTGCTCTCATTCAGAGAGCTGTAGGGACGGTTCGCATTCAGAGAGAGAAAGAGAGAGAGAGAGAGCTGTAGTGACTGTTCTCACTCAGAGAGAGAGAGCTGTAGTGACTGTTCTCATTCAGAGAGATTTGTTGTGACTGTTTTCATTCAGAGCGCTATTGTGACTTCTCTCATTCAGAGAGCTGTAGGGACGGTTCGCATTCAGAGAGAGAAAGAGAGAGAGCGAGAGCTGTACTGACTGTTCTCATTCAGGGAGAGAGCTGTAGTGACTGTTCTCACTCAGAGAGAGAGAGCTGTAGTGACTCTTCTCATTCAGAGAGCTGTAAGAACTGTTCTCATTCAGAGAGAGAGATAGAGAGAGAGCTGTAGTGACTGCTCTCATCCAGAGAGCTGTAGTGACTGTTCTCATTCAGAGAGAGAGCTGTAGTGACTGTTCTCACTCACTGAGAGAGAGCTGTAGTGACTCTTCTCATTCAGAGAGAGCTGTAGTGACTGTTTTCATTCAGAGAGCTATTGTGACTGCTCTCATTCAGAGAGCTGTAGGAACTGTTCTCATTCAAAGAGCGAGAGAGAGCTGTAGTGACTGTTCTCATTCAGAGAGAGAGAGCTGTAGTGACTGTTCTCATTCAGAGAGAGAGAGCTGTAGTGACTGCTCTCATCCAGAGAGCTGTAATGACTGTTCTCATTCAGAGAGAGAGAGAGAGAGCTGTAGTGATTGTTCTCATTCAGAGACAGCTGTACGGACTGTTCTCATTCAGAGAGAGAGCTGTAGTGACTGTTCTCACTCAGAGAGAGAGCTGTAGTGACTGTTCTCATTCAGAGAGCTGTTGTGACTGTTTTCATTCAGAGAGCTATAGTGAATACTCTCATTCAGAGAGCTGTAGGAACTGTTCTCATTCAGAGAGAGAGATAGAGATAGAGCTGTACTGACTGCTCTCATCCAGAGAGCTGTAGTGACTGTTCTAACTCACTGAGAGAGAGCTGTAGTGACTGTTCTCATTCAGAGAGAGAGTTTTAGTGACTGTTCTCACTCACTGAGAGAGAGCTGTAGTGACTGTTCTCATTAAGAGAGAGCTGTATTGACTGTTTTCATTCAGAGAGCTATTGTGACTGCTCTCATTCAGAGAGCTGTAGGGACTGTTCTCATTCAGAGAGAGAGAGAGAGCTATAGTGACTGTTCTCATTCGGAGAGAGAGAGAGAGCTGTAGTGACTGCTCTCATTCAGAAAGAGCTGTAGTGACTGTTCTCATTCAGAGAGAGCTGTAGTGACTGTTTTCATTCAGAGAGCTATTGTGACTGCTCTCATTCAGAGAGCTCTAGGGACTGCTCTCATTCAGAGAGAGAGAGAGAGCGCTGTAGTGACTGTTCTCATTCAGAGAGAGCTGTAGTGACTACTCATTCAGAGAGAGCTTTAGTGACTGCTCTCATTCAGAGAGAGCTGTAGTGACTGCTCTCATTCAGAGAGAGAGCTGTAGTGACCGCTCTCCTTCAGAGAGCAATGTGGTGACTATACTCTCATTCAGAGAAATCTGGTGACTAAACTCTCATTCATAAAGATACTTGGGGGACTGTACTCTCATTCAGAAAGATACCGGGGTGACAATAATGTAATTCAGAGAGAGATAGCCTGTAGAGACTAGATCTGCTCAAGGTGTAGTCCGGAGACAATGAAAACGAGACATAAACATTATAATCAATGAGGAAACGAGAGAGCATGATTCAGGAAGGTCATGAAAACAGTGCGTCTACGATGTAGGGAAGAACAGATAAACTGTACTTTATTAATCCCAGACAGGTTGTCACCGCCGAAATTACGAAAAGACCAGAATTTATGTTATTGTTTATAATGTCAAGTAACATGTTGAGTAGTAGTGAAGTTTGGTTTCCTCTGAAACTTTTCTTATCTCAGTTTATCCATGGCCTCCGCAAACGTCCATACCGATATTGATTGGAGGCTGTGCCCTCCACTTGTAAATCGCTTTGTGAAAGTGTCAAGCATCAAACTGTATTTGACTCCGTGTACATAATTGTACGTAATTATGAGCCGACAGCAGTGAAGTCATGATGGGGCTCGAGAATCTTTCTGATAACAAAGAAAAATAACTTGACTTTAGCTAACACTAAAACACTGTAAATAACATTTAACAACATTATCATCACTTACAATTTGCCCAAAAGGATCAAACCAAACAAACAGCAGCCATAAACCCCTGCTGGGACACAAAGCAATGAATAACATTACATTTAAATAAATTAAGAGACAAAAGAGAACTGGAAAGACAAAGGGCCAAGTGGCATCGTTGGCCCGGGGCCCAGGTGGCGGTGGAGAGCAAGGCACCGCCTGCCGGTGAGTCTGGTGATGAAACACCTGACACACACACACACACACACACACACACACACACACACACACACACACACACACACACACACACACACACACACACACACACACACACACACACACACACTCACACACACAAAAGCCCATCTCTACATGGACTCCATCCAACGCAGTCAACCATATCGCCTGCCTGGCGTTGCGCTCTACAGATAGAGAGACACTCCCCCGCTTATCTTTTCCTTTGTCTTGATGTCGCTGACTGGCTGCCATGCTCCAAGGGGCCAGGGGGGCCATGTTGGCTCCGCAACATCGTCATGATGGACAAATTACATTTCAAAATGCTAATTATTTTTTTACAGTATGAATGCAATTAGAAGGTAAATTAGCACAGGAATAGGTGGTAATTATGCTACACGCATGTGATTAAGTGGCACCGTGCCACAATTAACGTATTCGTATATATATGTTTTGGGAGGACGTGGCTCGCTGAAGTCCAAACACAGCCCAAGGATTCTAGCTGCCTCACATTAAATTGCACCAGGCAGCATTTGAATGACCGAGGTCCACAGTCTTCCTGCAGGGTTAGGGTAAGAGTCCTTAAGCTAGATGAGTGCTTACCCCTACCTTCTCCCTAATGACTGTATGAATATATCTGAATGAATGCAAGTCCCTTTAAAGCATCCCTTAAAAAATACTGAAAAAAATGAGTAATATGTACATGTGCATGCATGCAAGGTGTGACTTAATGTGCTTGAGGTAGCATAGAATATTCAGAAAGGTTAACATAAAATTGAATGTGTGGTTATAACTTTGTGTCGCAGCCATCTTGAAATATATTTTTAGAAGTTGATGATTGATCGAAAGTCGTCCTTCCCTTTAATTGACTATTTTTCCTCCACAATCCATTCTGAGCCTCAGCATCAGACTCTCCAGAGACCAAACGGAGGGGGACGTCACGGTGATGAAAGAGAGAGGCGGCTCCCCCTTGACGCCCCATTCCTATTACTCTGTATTGATCTCCAATTGGCTTCCATGGGCAACCCTTTGTAATCAAGGAATTTAGCTAAGCCATGGTGAAGTGCATTCACTCACTCTCTCCCTCTGAGATGGAGAGAGAAAAAGTGAGTGAGGGAGAAAGAGAGAAAGACAGACAGAGACAGAGAATAAGAGAGACGGAAAGAGACGATGTTGAATTGACAGAAAGATAAACGAAAGTGCGATCGAGATATTAGGCTCCCCAAGAAATGACATTCATAACAATTAATTTCCTTCTGAATGGAGGTCTGGCAGTAAACCCACTGACAGTCGGCCTACACACTAATGGTGGTGCCTACACGATGTGGCATGCAGCTTCTGGGACAACTTTCATTAGTTTTATCACTGGTGGTGCACCAGTGCTCGACTACCAGGCCGCACTGCGGGCCGGAATGAAAACGTGCTTCCACCCCCATGGACATCAGACGCTTTGGAATCCTCTCTATGAATAATCTCACATGTTTTATAAGGGACTAATGAAACCCTTATCATGTTCATTAATATTAATGATAATGATAAAAAATGATAACAAATAATTATGCCCCGCAAGATCATAAGCACTGGTTGCCGGCACCTAATAATAATGATACAAATAATATAGTTCTGTTTATATATGTTATATATGTAATATATGTTTATTATACTGTTTTCTGCTCCGATGCTTTGTGTGTGAACGAAAAAAAAGAAGACTTTTGTTCGTATTTGTATCGCAGGTCAATTGAGTCACAGGTTCTCAAAAAAAACCTACCAACAACAAACGAAACCAAGCCGTGGCAGCAGCGCGAGGTGTACAGATGAATCTCTACGACCTAATGAAGTAGTCAGCGTGCCTTCCACATAATGGCACTCTGGGTAATAGCGTTATCAAAACATCTCACTGAGATGCTAATATGCAGCAGGGAAAAAAAAAGAAATCGCTTAATCACCATGTAAAGAAGCCTCGCTGCATCATTTCCCAGTCTACAAAAAAAAAAAACAGCCCTGTGGGGATTAATCGGACAGCCGCCTTCATCCATTTGGGCTGAACACTCTTGCAGGAGGGTTGATGGAATGGCAGGCGATATATAGACGTCTGTCAACTTACTTTTATTCTATTGTTTGGATTGTAGACGAGACCGTAGTAGAGGGGAGAAAAATCTTGGATGATTGTCACCTGCCAGACGACAAGTTGATGTACTGCCGACCACAAACAATATAAATGCAAAAAATTCCCAAAGCGATTAAATAGAGGCTAGTAGGTCAAGTTATATGGAAGACCTAGCAAGAATAAGTAGGTAAACAAGTATTGATGGCGTTCTACAGATCGGAAACTTTCTACATTGAACACAGCTTTTATTTTGTAGTAGAGTGAGTCCATGGAAGTGCGGTTAATGGCGTGTGAAATAGACGAAATAGATATCGATGGTGGCGTGTAGCGAGAGGAGATGAATGTCAGAGTCTATGCAGCATGATTAAAGAACAAACCATCCATTATGTTTCCTCCCGAAACATGTCGGCTACCACACAAGTCATGCCGATTTGGCGAGAGTTCTGCATGTAATCAGGGTTAGTTTGGTCTCAACGCCAACATGGGATATCAGAGTTAAACGGTCGACAGGTGGTTTCCTCGACAGGAAGATGGTTATCAAGAAGGGTGAGTGGCGTCTGGGGCCGGATCCGCTCTGACCGCTCTGCTTTGATACTGACCTGGCTGGACTTCAATAGTGGATTGCTAACAGAAGGCTCGACTCCCCGCTTTGCCTCACAAATGACGTTACTAACTTACCAGACAACGCACCCTGTGGAGCACATATAATGGCAAGTGGTCAGGGGCGCTGATGGCGAAGCGGTGAGGCAATTTTCGACGGAACGCTGGTATAAGACGTTTAAATGCAAAGTCTGAGCGTTTGATTGTAACTACCGCCCAAAGGTCTCCATGACAACAGAGGTCAGGGGGAACCCCGTCACAGAAACACATTATCTCGATGAAAAGGGTTTAATCATGACACTGGGTTTTGTATTCTCTTGGCTGCGGCGGCTGTGTATTTATCGATTTGGGTCTCTTTCTCTCCCGAGAACACTTTGAAATTCAGCTTCCATTGACTCCCAGCTCAGGTGAATTCCCCAGGGTGGGAATGCTTCATGCTGGACGGGAGAGGGAGAGGAGAAAGCCGTGTGGCGTAAAAACCCTGAAAAGCTTTTGTAAGGGTAGCACAGAGACACGCCACTGGTCAGGGGCATGGGAATACAAATGGCTTTGCTTTCAGGCCATTTCCACAGCAGCTATGTTACAGATAACTGTGTGACAGACCAATTTCTTACGTAGAAATTGAAAGGAGGAGGAAAGTACAAACATGTGTGTGACACATGGCGTGATTATAGCGGGACATTGCCTGATAGCAAAAGTGCCGACCAATCTAAGGAACTCAGTGGCCACTTAGAAGGCAAGGGACAGTACTGAAGAAAAAGGAGGGCAGAGAGTTCACTTTTGAAAACTTGGAATCTGATATTCTGTATATCAACAACCTCATAGAACAGTCAGTCTTTGATACATCCATCTAGACAGAACGTGGCCATCCTAGTTGAAGTCAAGGAGCATGTATTTTAATATTCTTTGGGCATTTCAATTTCTTAAATAAATACACAAAGCGATCAAATAGATCTTAAAACTCTTGTTTTCAACTGGCCTCATCAGTGTACCTTATTGCATGCATGCATTAAAATTAATCTGCTGCTTTCACAGATTTTTTTGTTCTTGTTTTTGTAAAGTATCGATCTTTGGGTACTTAGAAAAGCTTAATCTAAATCTAATGTGTTTATTATCACTGGATGGATAGCTGTGTCTGATAAAGGAAGAGCTTCTTTAAAGTGTAAGTGAATCCCCTGTTTCAGCCTCAAATTGACCACTAAAAGATAACAGAAAATGCTTTTTCAGCGGAGAGTTCTCGGTAAGAGGGGGGCACTTTATCCCATGGTTACGGCCCACCTCAACTTTGGGATACTTTTTTAGTACCGTCGTTTTGTAAGAGTGTTATAATGAGTGATTGTTGTTTGTGAACTGCACAACACACCTAGGCAATATACTTCCAAAAGGTCACAGAAGCTTAACCCTCTCTCAAAATAAGCCGCTGCCTAAACAGAGCTCCACACAACCACACACTGATCCACACACACTGTGGCGTTATACTACAAGTGTCCGAGAGGCTTATCCCTCTCTTTGACATGGCAATCAACATCAACCGCTGCACATGCGGAGCTTCACACGTCCACACACACATAACGCGTCAGTATCCCTTGATCTGGACAATAAAGTGCTCCAGAAAAAAGGCTATTCGATGTCAAGAACGCCAAGAAGAATGTTGCGTTTGGGGGAAAGTGGAATGTTGTTTGGGACTTGCAAAAACGGGCAAAAAATGAGACTGGCAAAACAGTGGCAAAGAGACCCAACACAGAGAACAAACATAGGAATTTACTCACAATTTCCTTAAAATTAAAGTCGTTTTTTAGTAAGGGGGGAAATCGCGTGGATTACTATGTTGGTGATCATCAAAGACATTAACCACGTTTAAACCCCGAAAACTGAATTGGGTTCACTGCTTCAACAGATCACTTGGGGAGATGGGTTTCCTCCGCTCTGATGAAACCATCCTGTGCTCCAGCACTCTGTTTAATGTGGCCGCGCTCGCTCGGGTTCCACGGCGTCATCGGGGCCGACGGAGGAGGGCTTCACTGGAGCTGGCCGTGCTCGCTGGCATTTTGACAACACCGCAGCCGCCGTCAGCAGAAAAGCTAGGGGATCCGTCAGCATAATACCAGGCCTTGCTGAAAACGGCTCATCGGGTTGTCATCAGCGTCGCATCAGCTCGCCGTTATGTTCCTATTGCTAGTCTGTACACTGTCCGGTTGTCTAGTTTTGAAACTAGGTTGCGCAGCAGTCCAAACTTATTTTTCTAGCTACACCCATGCTACGATTGTTCTCAGCCTCACTCGGAAGTGACTTTGGACAAAAGGCGTCTGCTAAGTAAGAATGAAAGGAAAATCGACCTCAACAAGGCACGTGTATATTTCTTTGTTTGGACAAAGACAATCTGAGGAACCGCGACACAGGCAGTGGAGCAGCGTCCGTTAGTCATGAAGGATGATATGTTACCCAGCCGAATGCAAAAGCTGACGAAACGCTCGTTAAACTCGACGTGTGTCTGCTCCGGTGGAGCCGAGGAGTCGGGGTGGTCGTGGTGGCCACCGGAGGAGGGAGGAGGGGGGTCCCCTCCATCTCTCCAGAGGCGGTGGTTCCTGCCAGGTGCTCCACCATTAGTGGCCGAGTCCGCACTCTGACACACTGTGCTCATCTCATCTCTCAGCACCACAGTCCTTGCCTGCACATGACAGCCCCCTCTGATGAGGTTCAGAAATAACATGACGACCGCGTGTGGGACTTAGTATTCACAACCGGGCCGAGGGCTGGGAGCGAACCATTGGAAAGCGGGTGTGCATAGCAAACATTTTGTCTCTTTGCAGGGTGCTTTAATGGAAGAGAATTAAATGAATCAATCATTCACGATTCACTCGGTTACCACACTGCTCAGCGATAGCAGAATGTTTGTTTCTTGTGTGTGAGAGAGATATGTGGTTCAGGTCCTTCTTGCTCAAAACATGAATGAACAGCAGACTTCCACGTTTTTGTGGTCAGATAGCCATCACGCTTTTTATCCTCCATAGCAAATCAATAAAAGTAAATGTGTTTTTTAGGATGATAAGACCAGGAAAGGCGGAAGAAGGCAACAAATCTTTCCGTGACATTTTTTGGCGTCTAAAATCATGTGTAGGTGTTTGGAGGAATCCATGCATACAACAGGATGTCAAAACCATAGACAACCTGACACAAACATCTCGGCTTAATAATACACTACCCACCGTATATTTTATACCCCAGTCAATTTCCATATTCAAGCATTTGTGTCACTTTATGGATTCGTACTTTTCATATCGGATGTACATGCATACTATGTAAAATCTTTTCTTGATTTCACATAGTCGTCGCCTGACTGCATATTGGTGTTTATAAAATATTTTTACTTTATTTTTATTGCCTATTTTTTCTCATCTCTTTTTTGTCATCTTCGAGCAGAGCAATTGTAACAGTAACAATTTAATAAAGTAGTACTATGAATCTGAACCCACCCCAGATGAAGGGCTGAGGCAAACAGATGAGAAGCAGAACAGCGTCAGCGCTCTCTCCCCGTTTGGCGTTACAAATAGTTCCCAGTGTGACACCAGGGAGTGTCCCTCACAAATCAAAGGGAAGGCCCTAATACATCACAGCCCTCAGCAGCGTATTGTTAAAGAGAATTATTACCCAGCCTTATTTATTTATTTCCATTCTGACAGGCAATTCGTTTATCTTGGAAAAATAAATGAACACAAAATGACACATGATAAAAAGGTATTTCTCCTACCGTTGTCCGTGCGTCTGTGCGTCGGAGCACCAATTATAGTCAGAACGCGGTGACTGACGGACAGTGAGTATCTTGGTGTGTCTTACGCCACAGGAGCCTGTCCTCCTGGGGGAGAGCAGATAGGGGTCCATTATTTCCCATTTAGCCCACCCTTTCATCCGAAGAGACTGGCAGTCACTTCAGATACATGTCCTGGGGTTCACCCTGCTCAGGGATGTCTACCGGTAGGCTGTGGGCATTGGGAATGGAACCCGCGGTGACATCGATGACAGTAATTACAGACAAGGATCTCATACAACTATGGGAATTCTGATCTGAAAACCATTTACCACACACACACACACGCACACGCACACACACACACACACACACACACAAATATTTGGGAGAAAGCTGGAAACTATTAATTCAATTTGTGGTTTGACATTAACAATCGTATTTACATGAAAACAAATGTCTGGGAAATACAAGCATCTTAGTCAAGGAGATTTTTTGATAATTAGTTCTGTTGCTCAGCACCATTTTGTAACATTTAATTCTATATTTTTAATTTGCTCCTGACCCCTGCTGATCTGTTGTCCCACCTAGCAGCGGTGCTGCTAATCACTGGATTTAAACCACGTCTTTGATTGTGAGGTTGACATTCAGAGCCACTGATGAAATTCGAAGTGCCACTCTTGGCACAAAATGCTAATTAGCACTGTTTAATGTTGGGAAAGACCGTGTTGTTCTGGAATCAGAGGACCTGTCCAAGGAGAGGCACACAACTTCTATGCGATGGAAACCTTTTAAGATATATTTTTTCAAATCAACTTCACACTCATGTGCCAACCTTGCTATGCTCCCAAATCTATTTTTGAACTATTTTCAGCACTACCTGTGTTTGATCTAGTTTTTGAAGTTGTTTATTTTTCTCTTTCATTGTGTAAATTGGTATGCTACTGAAAAAGTGTAAATTCCTTTGGGTATCTATCCATCTGTTTTAGTTGAAATTAGGCATTCTTAATTTTGGCTGTACACAGTTCTGAGTAGAGATGTTTGTTCTAGGCCTGTTCTGAGAGAACTGGAAACCGCTTGGTCAAAATAATCAGTGTTTTATGAATCCTGCCAATATGCACCCATTTAATGAATCACGTATAAACCATACATCAATACAGCGTATCATACACACAGCGTGAGTTTAGTGTCCTGCATATGCAAAAAGACAGAAAAGTATGCTGGACAGTTTGGACCCGGTGGGTGGGACAGATCGCTATAATGATTTATTCTGTTTACTGCCTTCATCAGAACCTCAGTTACTCTGCAGTCCCTTGGCAGTGGCCCATTTAGTCCCTGGCAGACCTACTAAAGTTATGCGCTAGTCAACACTACAGTACAAAACAACACACAACCAAACACTAGTCAACACTTCATTACCAATAACATTTCACAATACTGCTAAACACTCGTTGAAACTAGTACCGCACAATACATTACTAAACGCTACATTACCAAGCATTACACAACTAGACATGATAGTCAACACTAAAGTACCAAACATTACACAACTAAACACAAATCAACACTACAGTACCAAACATTACACAACTAAACACTAGTCAACACTACAGTACCAAACATTAGACAACTAACACTAGTCAACACTAAAGTACCCAACATCCCACAACTAAACACTAGTCAACACTAAAGTACCCAACATCACACAAGTAAACACTAGTCAACACTAAAGAACCCAACATCACACAACTAAACACTAGTCAACACTACAATACCAAACATTAGACAACTAACACTAGTCAACACTAAAATACCAAACATTACACAACTAAACACTAGTCAACACTACAGTACCAAACATTAGACAACTAACACTAGTCAACACTAAAGTACCCAACATCACACAACTAAACACTAGTCAACACTACAGTACCAAACATTACACAACTAAACACTAGTCAACACTACAGTACCAAACATTAGACAACTAACACTAGTCAACACTAAAGTACCCAACATCACACAACTAAACACTATAGTCCTAAACATTTCACAACACTACTAAACACTAGTGAACAATACAGTAAAACACATTACACTCATAATCACGACAATATACTTATAGAAACAACAGCAATAATAACCACTAGCAAACACATCCTTAAATGCTACAAAACAATATTACACTGCAATCAATTTATATAAGACTTCATTAATCCTGTCAGGGAATTGCAGGTGTTTATTAAATTAAACTACAATATCATATCCTTCACCACGGCATTATTAAATTCTACAACACACAACTTAACATAACACTACATGACATTACAAAAAACGAACATTGTTAAGCACTATAAAAGACTGCTGGAGTGTGAGGTGATTAAGAAAACATTTTGAATCCAAATGAGCACAGACAGAGAGACAGAGACAGTGAGAGAGAAGCTTGTAGCGTGTGCGTGCGTTTGTGTTTGTGAGTGATGCTGTATCAAACTTGTGCGCCCACCAATACCTAATAATAATTGAACTTCTAAATAACTCTTCAGTGACAGAAATATAGATGGCTTCCAGCAACGTCTGTTCAGGGGAGTTTAGGCTCACACAGCCTGGTCTTCCCAGAGAAGCAACACCATTTAAAAAGCACACATGGTTATTGTGTCAGTTGGTGCACTTTTGGTGGAGGGGGGATTCCGAATGCCGTCATATGCAACACTGCACAGTAGTGGAGTTTATGACAACTGCGTAAGAGTTGGGGCTGGGCAAAAAGCTTCATCAATGCACTGCAGTTAATTTGTTCTCGATTAAATTTCGATTCAGATTTTTTTAAATCGATTATTTCCATCAAAAAAAAAAAACATACTCAGTCATTATAATCTAGAACCGAGTATGCCTAAATTGACATGCACTTTTACATTTGTCCATGTTATGATTATTACTTTTATGCTGCAAGTTTAGCTCAGGAACAATACTATACAATGTTGTATTCCAATGCTATACAATGTTGTATTCCCTTATTGCTAATTAAAGAACAATGAAATGGTTAATTCATTTTGAGATGGTTCATTCTAAATAATAATTAGGTATTTTTGTCATCTGCACGTATAATTGAATCGATATCGAAGCAATTGGATCAATATCAAATCGAATCGAATCAAGACCTAAAGAATCGGAATTGAATTGAATTGTGAGGGACCTGGCAATACCCAGCCCTAGTGAAAGTGGCAGAGTTCATGGATTTTAAAAAGAATTCTCCCCTGATACACTTTAGTCAAAAATAAATCACCTTTGTGCTTTTCTAACCCTTTAAGGAGCACGTAGGTGTAAAAATTTTGTTAAGTTTGGGCGTCGACGCAATGCAATGACCACACAGTCACTTCGACGCAGTCGTGAACCTGTTTTGGTTCTGCGACGGGTTTTGTTCCTGCGTCGCTCCTTGCATCCACCACAAGGACGTAATGGGTCCGTAAACCCCCATGCGTTGCGTCGACGTCCAACCATAACTAAGCCTTTAGGGGGCAACCTTATTAAGGATGCCTACAATTTAGACTGAATAGGTTATTTCGGTTCCAGATCTAACACTAAGCTCTTGGCACGGGTACAACCCCCAGACTGCTTGTGTCCAGGTTTTGCAGATGAGTTGTTGGTTTCAGCTTTGTTTATCTCCATCGTGAATGATCGCCAGTTGGCAGCCGTGCATCACCCAGGTGGGCGCACACTGGTGGCGGAAGAGGTTTCACACACACACCCACACACACACACACACACACACACACACACACACACACTGAGGGAACGGAAAAGTGCTATATCAACGTCATGAATTAGAGAAAACAGTGTTGATATAATTCAACCAGCTGCTTGCTACGACCACAAAGGGAAGGGCCAGCTGGAGCGTGCACGGTTCAGGGGGGCGTGCACGGTGCAAGGTGTTCCCTGGCGGGTGTGGATGGTGAGCATGGTGAGACTGCTCCGTTACACTCTCCCCCCCCCCCCCCCCCCCCCCCCCCCCCCCTCCACTTCAGTGTTTGAGAGACTGGCTGGTCTTGGCACAATCTCACACTCACTTACACACGCACGCACACACACACACTCAAACAGATGACCATCACCCACACACACACACTGTCCTGGAGTCACCTGGGATGTCACGTGGACTTCTGCAGCAGCACCTACACATGCTGGATGCTTTCTGAGTTCAATTACCTAATCTCTACAACCTCATCTCTGCGACCTCATATCTACGACCTCATCTCTCTGACCCCATCAATATGACCTCTACCCCCCCCCCCCCCCCCCCCCCCATCTTTTTAAACATTATTTAAAAGGCAAACTTTTCTGGTTTGTTGTTGATGAAAGGTACTTGAGACAGCAAAGGTCGAAAAACACTGCATTTCAATATAGTTAAGGGGTCTACGTCACAGGACACTAATGTATTTACAATATTGCAGTCATTAACCCCACGGTTGTTCCCCCCCTAGAAACAACCTTTCTTCTTTGAATTTCATTTCCTTCTTCCTATTTGCCAACCTGTTATTATTCAAATGGTTCCAAGAAGTCTAGAGAACAGGAGACAGAGAGAAAGAGCATAGTGTGTGTGTCTGGGTCAGAGAGAGGTATATATATAGTGTGTGTGTCTGTGTGTGTGTGTCTGTGTGAAATGGTTTTCAGAACAGAATTTCTATAGTTAGGGTTAGTTAGAGTTAGAGTATGAGATCCTTGTCTGTAATTGCTGTAATAGACGTCACCGTCATAGATTGTGTAATGTCCTGGGGTCTCCCAGTCTCCCAGCCCAAAGGTAGCGGGTTCCATTTCCAATGTCCACATCCTTTCTGTGCACACCCCTGAGCAGGGTAAACCCCAGGACATGTATCTGAAGTGACAGTCAGCTTTATCAACCTTATACAACCACCAATACCTAATAATAATAAAACTTATAAACTTAGAATTACTTTTCAGTGTCAGAAATATAGATAACGTCCAGCAATATCTGTGTGGGTGAGTGAGACTGTACATCACACAGCCTTGTCTTCCCAGTGTAGCGACACATCTCCGAGTACGTGACATATTTGCAGCAACTGAAGTCATTGGAATATGGAAATCGATTCAGGGACTGCGTTCTCCTCTGTCTGCTTCTACGCGTAAAACAAGATGAGGATAATTAGGAATGTCCTCCTTGAACTTTTAAAACAGAAGTGAAACCACACACACACACAGACACACAGACACATACACATACACATACTCTTAAAAATCCTTTCTTCATTCATCATGGTTTGATGAATACTTTGCCCTCTCGGAAACAATAAAGAGGAGTTGAAATGAAGCGCACGTAAGGGACAGGCAGGTCAACTGATCATGTCTGGCTTTTTCTACGGCAGCTCACAGGGGACAAAAAGGTGATGCTATTATGGGTTGTCGAAGATTCCATCTCTCCAAGAAGCTATGTCCCCCAAGATGTACCCTCTTCCCTTACGAAGGGACAACTGTGGTGAAACAAGGCAACCGCATATTACCTCTCTGACTGGCTTACAGCAATCTGTGTTATAATACTCTGTGTCTGGCACTGTCACTATCGATACAAACTATGATGAATGGCTTCATCTGGCAACCAATCAGCAGATGTTTGAAGGTGAAATCGTTTCCCCCCACTCACACACCAGTTGATATTAAACAATGTGTGAAAAGTCGTGGCATCGGTTTGTTGTAACTCAATTCATATTAAAACATGCGTTACAAGTGTAACTAGTAGCCTACATACTATTTTAAATGTACCATTTTAAATAATGTAACGGAAAGGTGAAATCTCAGCACACAAGGTAATTTGTGACAAGGAATAACTCTTAAAACATAGAAACATTAAATAGTCAGCCATCTAAATTTCAGCAAAGTGGGTTGTAATACAGTAATATAATACTTTTTTAAAGTGTATATTTCTCTATCCTCATGTACTTATACTATAGAATTATATCATCTTAAAATATCTGTTGCACTATCCTCATTAAAAAACTATTATAAATTGTTTTAAAGCATCTGTTTCTATATTCTCTTGTACTAGAGTATTATATTGTTTCAAAGTACTGTAGTTTATCGTTTCAAATGATCTGTTGCTCTATCCTCAACTACTGTAGTTTATGGGTTTCAAGTATCTGTTTCTATATCCCGTCATGTACTACAGCATTATATTGTTTCAAAGTATCTGTGGCTCTATCCTCATCTACTACAGTATTATTATATAATTTATTCTTTCCCTCTATCCTCATTGCCAGTTGCAATATCCTCATCAACTACTGTATTATAACGTTGTTTTAAAGTATTAGTTGCTTTATCCTTATTGCCAGCAAAATAACATTTTTATAAACTATCTAGTTAGTCTATCCTCATCAACGGCGGTATTTTCATCCACTCAAGACAAGTGGATTGACATATACTGCAAAGTTAATATGCCCTGCTTAATGAGCAGTATTGTACTCTGTCATTATCTGGGCCCAGAGTCTCGTGGTGAATTATGCGGTACATTTGGCGGTGTCGCGGCGAGGGGATTGATGCTGGGCCAACGGGTGGGTGGGAGACGGTGTACAAGGGACTGACGCCAGCAAGGGGGTCTTTTGGGGGCAGACGGCTTGCCAGTGTCTGGTGGGAGATGGAGGCGAGGGGAGGGGTCGATGACACACTCTCAGCCATTCCTCCATAGAGGAAGATAAGGCTCCATTCCACAGATTAGTATTCATGTTAATGTGGAGGGTTAGCTTTACAGTCAGTGCTTACTGTTGAGTCATTTAGGCAGGAGACCATTTCCACAATGCGTCCTGCCATGTATTTTATAGATACATGTCAATAAAGAGCAGGTAGTTTTTATTATTAATTTCTTTGTTCAAGGACGGGTGCTGGTAGAATATGGAGATTTGAAGGCATCGAACCCAGAATTTTTGGTTTAGGAGTCAGACACGTTAAACAATAGACTGCCCTGGAACGCTACCTGAGTCAAACTGCCGTTGCAGAATGAGCCTTCACCAGGGTTCGGTGCTCAGATGCACTCCACTCCAACAATGTAGATTATTCTGTGGAACGCGACAGTTTGTAAAATATTCATTGAAGTGTGTGTGTGTGTGTGTCTGTGTCAGTCTGTTTGCGTGTCTGTGAGTCTGTGTGTGTGTGAGATTGATTCAGGTTCACGCTTGAATTACTTTGGAACCGTCCCAGCTTATGTTTGTGATTTTTTTGGTCTGATATTTCATTACGGAGAAAAAAACCCTCCGGCATTAAAGTATCTCTTGTTGCCTCTCAAACTAAAACAGATGGGCTTTTGAGTTCCTGTCATGGTCGTTTGGTGTTGTGTTTTGTTGTAAGCTTTGCGTGTTGCTGATAACTACTATTTAAAATTTAATTTGGGATAAGCCTTTTGCTTTTCATTGTTTTCACGACAATAAGACACTTTATCTGCATAGCGCACCACTTTCATTGAAGTGAGGTATTATTGTCATCATAAACTTCAGAGTTTAACTGATCCCCTAAATTAAATAAGCACAATAGTTGTTGTGTTGTTGACATCTGTTTTATTGTGGTTTTATTACCATGTTGACTTGTTCCCTCAGCAGTACCACATCAGATACTGTGGAACTTATTCATCAGACTACTGCTAATGCTGCTACTGCTATTGGGGTCATTCCTATGTTCCCAGGATGTATAGGGAACGTGATGGGAACAGGATCCTGGGTCCTATGTTCCAAGGGTTGATTTAATTATCTTATTTATTGCAGTTTGTTTTTGTCTCCAAGTTTATTTGTTCTGCATTTATCTATATCTTTGACTGAAATCTCAGTGATGAAATGTACAAATACCAATGCAGTGATATCTTTACAATTGATCAATGGTATTGTTTGAGACAAAAAAATAAAAGATAAAAAAAACAACTTTCCTCACAATATATATATTCCTTAGTATAAATTCCTTCTCTGTATGAGCTGTAAATGTTCTCGCCGCTGTCTGGCTTCTAAACTCCTGCTCGCTGACTTATGTTGGAGTAGAGTCTAATTGGCCCGGCTATTGAAATGGGGGGGGGGGGGGGGGGGGTCAAAGGTCGTCTGACCACGGGTGGAGAGAACAACAGCTTAATTACCAATTCATAAACAAGATCGGCCTGCGGACCCGACCGCTATCTACACCGCGACCATCGGCCAAGTGTCTCATAAGGCAGGAGAAGCGAGAGGAGGATATTTATGAATAGAAAATAAGTCTGAGACCACAGCGATGGAGACTTTCAGGAGCATAGATAAAGGGAAATTAATAATGAAGATAGGGATAGACAGCTGGCCTCTCCAGTGCTGAGGATTCCCTGAATAACACGCCGAAGAGCCCTTTTAGTGGCCACAGGTTAGAAAAGCATTATATAAATGCTTATCGCCTATGGGGATTGACACGATGGACGTTCTGCCAGACAAATGCACTGAACAGCGCCTAGAGCCGATACAGGGTCTCCAATTAGCCTAACCTGTGTGTTTCTCAGCTAGGAAAAGAGCAGAGGGAACACAGTCCTTAACAGATCAGTGTTCTGTGTGGTGCTTCCTGCCCTGTGAAAACATTACAAAGGCCATTACATTGTCATCAAAGATCTCCACCTGCACACTGAATTATTACATTTTTAATTGTTCTACCATGAATAATTGGTATTAACAAAGACTTTTCTTGACACCTGTTAAATTAAGTGTTAAAAAGTAGCTGAGCTGCATCTCAAAGCCATTACTTAATTTTGATTCACAATGCAATGAAAATACATTGACTGTTCCCATATCGACAGGCCAATCATATATTTGCATATGGAATGTGGTAGGAGATGAACCTCTGATCTTTAAATATTAATAATATAATGAATTAAAAAAATAGTTTTTGTAACTGCTTCAAAACAGTGTTTTAAAAAGGTGCTTGCACACTGCCGCCACAAACACCAACACCAACATCGGTAACCCATGTGGGCGTTGCAGTATTTGTGGGGAAGTGTGCAAACACAGAAACATGCACCATGAAAACTACTTACTAAGAATCCTCAACACTGATTGACAAATTAAAATGAATATTTTATTTTAAGGTTAAGGAAAGAAAACTTTAACAATAGGTTTGTGCGAAACTCCAAAAAGAAAACCACAAAAGACAAGAACGTGTGTTTTCAACACTGAAACAAACCACCAGCATTCGGTGGAGCAATGGTCCATTAGTCCTGACAGTGGACCCCTCTACAGGGGTGAATGGAAGTAGTCAACCCCTGCTATTATCCCGGATACAGCACAGAACAGTCACCCATGTAATCCGAGCGTCACAGGCTGTGAGTTGACCTCTGATCTCTAGGAGTGGGCCTCGCTCCGGAAGGAAGATTTCAGCAAAAGCCATTATGGGGAGTTCTTCAGCAATGTAGTGCAGTGCATCACTGCACCAATGATTTGTATGAGCCTGTATCCTTATACTTTTTGAAGGTCAGTTGTATGTTAAATAAAAAAAAGAAATGCTACTAATCGAGTATATAAAATAGCCTAGTAGCGGAATAGTTGGTCAGCCTTAGCCCAGAGAAGGTTTGGAACCACTGCCCCAGCCTTTATCGCAAAATTACAATTTAGTCCCCAAAGGCTTTCAATACCACAGATTCATTCCAAGGTTACCAACATCATTTGAATGATGTTCATGTCCATGAAAAAGATAGTTGCTTTAGTGCGGCTAATGTCCAGGGAGGTATTCCTTGTCCACATTTCTAGAGGACTTTGGAGCTCTTAGGCTAGACAACAGAAAGGTCTTTACACTGAACTCTACAACTAGTTTCGTGACATCGGCGTCATCCATGACATTTAGAAAGTAAACCGCTCAATACAGAATTGCTCCTGCTTCTGGTGACTTTTTCGTCTGCTCAAATTATCAATAATATGATCAACCTATTATTATTTTAAAGATATAAAGGAGATGATAAAAAAAGGGGATTTTGTCCTGTACATAATAAAATGGAGCTTGTTTTGCTAAGTTTATTTTAGGCTTATAATAGTACAAGACTATTGATAAATGTCTGAAGATTGTTCACTAGAGAAACAAACAAATAATGCGGGAATAGCCTGTCATCAATCAAGCCAATACGTCTCAGTTGATTGGCACCCAAAAATGGATGGGGAAGATCTAGCTCAGAAACTAGCCTTCCAAGGATGCCAATATTCGGGCTTATTGTATAAAGCAATCTCAAATTCTCTCCTTACAAGCCTAGAAACACTGGCTGTTTGACTAAGGGTAGCCCCCTGAGTGGTGAGATATAAACCGGAGGTCTACAATGGACTTGACCTTTGAGTGCCCACCAGGTAGTTTCACTTTCACTTTAGTTTGTTTCTGGAATATCGGGTCTGGGATTAAACAAACACATTCCAAAAATGAAAGTGTAGGCAATTAATATAAGAGCATTTGTTGTCTTATTTTTTTAAATGATGTCTACCTCCTGACAGCACTCAATAAATCAAATGCTCTGAGAAAATAAATAAATAATGACTCCAGTATCAGTGATTGTCGCAGGCATTTAATAACACCGTTCAATCATGCCTGTATTAGCCTGAATGAAGTAATTGGCTATCCTACCTGTCTAACAACCTACCTGCCCGTCTACCTACCCGTTGGCAGGGATGGGATTTTTGGTTTGATACTTTCAATATCTAGCTGGTCCAAAAGATCTCCCCTAGCTTTAAGCGGTGCATTTCATGAATCACATCTGGGACCTTTCTTCCAGGAGTACCAGATAGACATCATCTTCGCCCAGACGTGGACAGACAGCAGGCTGCGCTACAACAGCACCATGAAGATCCTGACGCTGAACAGCAACATGGTGGGCCTGATCTGGCTGCCAGACACCATCTTCAGGAACTCAAAGAACGCCGAAGCACACTGGATCACCATGCCCAACCAGCTGCTCCGGATATGGAACGATGGCAAGATCCTCTACACCCTGAGGTAGGACCCTCGAGACTTCCTTTATAGTCTCTGTGGTGTCGTGTGCTCATTAATTGCCTTGGTGTGTGAAAAATCCCTGACAGCGAGGGCCGTCATTACTTCCTGTATGGTTCCTTACACAACCTCCCATTAAAAGGTGTCATATTAGCGTTACAAGCCATTTTGAAAATGTGCCTCTTCTGACATTTCCACCTAGATGTGTTCTGGATAGATCAGTCTACCAGCCCACCCAGTGGACTATAGCAAACGTTGCTTATCTATCCGCAATACATCTAGGTGGACGCGCCCACTTCTGTGGTCAGAAGATTTAGGCTTATCACGCTCACACCTGGTGGTATAATATATCACCTTTAAGTTTGATAGTCTGTAATTGTTTTCGTTATTTAGGTGTTTTTTGAGCCAATCAACATAATAAATAATAAATAAAACAAAATAAATACACATTGAATCTTTGCATTAATATCAATTTGCCATATCTGAATATTTAAGGCCAGTTCTACAATTCCAGTGCCGGAACCGCACCTGTTTGATACTTATTTGACGGTCTGCTGTGTGTGAAATATCATCCTTTTTTTTTTTTCACACTTTGTGTATATAAAATATGTGTGTCAGATTTTTCCTCGTCATTACCTACAACAACTACAATAATGTTGGGCCTTGAATCTGGTTTGGATCGTTGGTGCCCCGAGAAACATTAGGAACCACTTATGTAGCTTCAACAGGCTATCAGTACCAAGGTTTACATGCCAAGTCTAGCAACATCTTTTGAAGATGATGCTAGTGGATATAAGGTTTGTCTAGGCATCAGTGAAAGGTGAGCTTTGCTCCCAGGTGGCTGCGGCCGTACCCGTACTTGAGACAGACTTAAAGGCCACCATAGTTCAAGAGCATCAATCATGTCCGCCTCTTGGTGAACCTGCTTCGACCTCCGTTAAGGTTCCTAATGGAGTCTCTTGGGATCATTTCCCTTAGAATCACACAAGCAACTCTCCGCATAAGTCAGCACTGATCCAATCCAACACACACAACACCTGCAAAGTTTTCATCTAAAAATAAATGTGTTTGTGTTATAAGTAAGGTGATCCACTAGTGCAAGAAATTTCAATTTTGGTTCATAATAACAGAGATCGATTTACTCGGGAAAGACTGAGGGTGGGGGAGACTATAGAAATATTTCTAAATATATCCCTGTTCTGCTCCATACTCTACACACCAGAATGATTATGCTCCAGCTTTCCCTCCATGTTTGATTTGAACATGGATGGGCCACCCCGTGGAAAATTAATGAGAAATTACGATGAGGAGGATTATTTTTGTGATTCACTGGGATGATTTCCCTCCATTTCTCATCGGTATTCTGTAGGCTTACATCGCTGCCATTCTTCCGTTATTCAACTCGGGTTATTCAAAAGGTCAACGGAGCAATTACCACCCCATAAATAATCAAGTCTTCACTGGAGAGTTCCAGCTGAGAAATCTCCTAATTTGTTTAACTTAATTTATCTGAAGTTTGATTGGCTGCCCCTGTGGGCTTAATGAAACAAACAATTAGTAATATTGATTATGATAAACTGAATTATACCTTGAAAATTAGGCATTAGTTTGTTGAGTTAAAGTTGTATTTTAATACTACTTAAAGCCACAATCATCAAGATGTTTTGATTATACTGGGATGTAAAAACACAACATTGATGTTATTAATGTGGTTGTTATAATTTCTCTATTTTATTTGCTTTCTGTATGTTTTGTTCCATATTTTTAATTATAAAGTGTGTTGGGACCTTGTTGAATGGTGATAATGCTTCAATGTATTGACTGGTTGATAGACAGAAGGCCATAGTGAACCAAATCCATTTTTCCAGTTTCTTTCAATTCTAGGATCGAGAAGCCTCCCATTTTCTGGCCAATCACAGCCTATCATAGTGAACTCATCTGTTTTCTGCTAACACAGGAAAATATAACTTCATCTATGAAAGAGCCACAGGATCACACAGCAGATTAAGAACCAAAATAACTAGTCACAGCACTTTTTACCCCGAAGTCTTCAGAAAACATTCTTTCACAATCACAGCAAAAAATAGTGCCAGACTATGACTCAGAATTCTCTCCAGTCTTTCAAAAATCGACCGATTAAACCCCAATATCTTTTACGTGCTTGACCGGACATGCAATTCACCTCCTTCCATCCCGATTTACTTCCAAACAACATGCACTACACCTTATAGTTCAATAGTTTGGCATGGTGCCTCCGGTGTTTCTAGGTTATTGTCGTAAGTGTTACTTACACACACACACAGTCACGCTGTTGTGTCTTGTTACGCTGCAGGCTGACCATCAACGCAGAGTGTCAGCTGCAGCTGCACAACTTCCCCATGGACCACCACTCCTGCCCCCTCATCTTCTCCAGCTGTGAGTACACACACCCTGGACAACACCTGGCTTCTTCAGCGTTTGCCATGGTGTTTCTTTGTCGTCGTGGCATTCCCTGTTGTTACACGCTTAGTCGATTAAGCTTCCGTCATGTCATTCGTTTAGCTGTTTTATTTTTGTGTCGTGTCAAACTAGTAAAACAAACAGACAGATCGGCAGATGTTCAGTATCTTTCTAAAGTGGGGGGCTTGTAAAACTATTTCTTGCTGTGACCCAGATCATGGTTCCCCTGGAGACGGTATAATATTTTGTGCAGTTAAGGTTTTTGCTAAATATTTTTTTGATGCAAAATGTATATTGTTGCGATCCACGTATGACGGACCACTGTTCTGAAATAACTTCAGGATATTTATGTAGGTTACAGTCATGCTGAGACTTATTTCCAAACATTTAATCAACCAGTTGAATGACATGTTCATGCGTAATATACCAGCTGTGGCTATCTGTGTTTAATCTGTCTCCTAAGAGAAAAATTACAAAGAATTATAGGAGGCAATATCCCTGACTTCTTTACAACATTATTGCTTATGAGAAAGATTAATTAATGGAGAACACACTGGCAGTTCTAAAAAATAACCGTATTATTAATGTGATAATAATATATTAGACTAGGAGTCTTAGGTCCAAGCAAACTAGTTTTCATCATTTCGATTATATATCAGGTTGATAAATCACATTAGAGAAGTAGACATTTTCGGTTATTAACAAAGCTTTACTCTGCATTATATAGTCAATATAAATAGTCCTGATATATTCTGTAGTATAAATAACATTCTGTCTTGATTGGTAAATGATGTCGATTTTGGCCAAACACGTGTTTGCCCTGATGGCACTGCATGTCAAATCCTAAAAATGCCTATACATTTTGTCAGTCAGTATTCAAGCTAGTAGATAGCCTCTCATCTGATTATTCTTCTCATCATTGAGGAATAATTGTGTTGTATTGGACCGGAGTGCATCGTAAACTCTCCTGGTTACTCAGAAATGCACAAACCTTTAATTCTAAATCATATGCATTGTCTGGGAGTGTAATATATTTGTTACACACACACAAGTGAGTGCAACCAGATGGTGCAGCCAGAATAAGAACGAGCCAAACAGTCCAAACTAGAGCTCAAGTACGATACCGACAGTTTAAGGACGGGGCGGCAATTCAAAAGAGCTGCTTAACATAAAACATTTGAGGCAAGCGTAATTGTTGCAGATTATGCGCATGACTTGTCTCCATATCTGCATAGGCAGTTCTTGTTTGGTTAAGAAAATAAATAAGAAATGTACCCAATTATTACATAAAGCCACGACTGACGCATTCAAGGTCAGGAGGATACTCCAACATTTGAAATAAATGACAACTTTTGAAGCAGATCAGCCACAGATGACAAGTGAACAGCATTTCACACAAGCATCGTTTTTCACAACTCCACCTTTCAAATAGACAGAAAGGGGTTTTTCGGTTTTTCCTTTTGATCCAAGCTGATCAAGCAGCTCGGTGCGAAAAAAGAACCCTGGGGCACAACTCCCCCATTATGTGAAGGTCAGTGGTGTCACCGAGGGGGATTCGGAGCGCTGATGAACCCAGACCCATTCACTTACTCTGCTGTCTGAGACACACATGGTTCTCTATGGCCCAATCCCAATGTCCGGTCTCACGGACTCACAGACTTTGCTGTACGTTCTCGTGAAATTATTAAGGCTTTAGGGCTGTCCCAATGTCGAATTCCAAAGGTGAGGGTTTGAGTCCACACTTACCGAGCCCTTTCCGTGAGTCTGCATCAGTGCAGACTTCACCTAAGGGAATTACACACAGTTCAAAGCGTTGTGACGTTTACCGCGGAGACTATAAGGAAATCCGGAAATTAGGAAGGTAAACAACAAGACGACGCTACTGTCAATGCGCGACCAGATGTGAATTTCGACCATTTTTTAGTGAGCCGGATCATTTGGATTCAATACATCCTTTATACTGAAGTAGTATTCAAAAGTAAAAAATTATATTTTCTAATATCAATAAATTGCTGTAGCCGATTGTTTTCATTGCATTTACAATTTTTTTTTAAAAAAACTAAAAATGAGAATTCCCAAACCGGCAAGTGTCAGCAGCATCTTTGTCATTAAACGTTGCCAAGGTAACATGTGCTCTCGTGAAGTGCTGTCCCAATCCCATGTATACCTTTCTGAGCCCATGTGGCCTCACGCACTCACTCACTTAGCACCTGAGATCAATGAAGTCCGTGAGTCCTTAGTCCTCAGTCCTCAGGGCTCACTTTGGGATTGGGCCTCTCACACATATGTCCGTCTAACAAGGGCCTCCATCCTAAGGACGTCTCGCAGAATCTCTCAGGTGTCCATGGAGTTAAACCTCAAAGTTCTCATTTAAGATTTTTTCCTCCTTATTTTCCAGTGGTCAGAATAAATGCAAAACAATCTCATATAAAATGTATAAAAATAATAGCTACATGCATATTTAAATGGTTGTTTACCAGCCATCTGGGACAAACACTTACATCAAGGATTCGCTCATGGTTGCAGATGGATACCCACGGGACGAAATGATCTACAAGTGGAGGAGGAACTCTGTGGAGGCGTCGGACCAGAAGTCCTGGAGGCTCTACCAGTTCGACTTCCGGGGCCTGAGAAACACCTCGGACATCCTGAAGACCTCCACAGGTCTCACAAAGCACTTTTATCTTATTATATATTATTGTATTATGTGTTATGCATTTTTTCTATTTGAACGCAGCTCATTTTAAAATATTTTTAAGCCACCGTTTTGACAATCTTATTGAACGGTAGACATAGCCAATATTCCACCATGTTGACCTTTGAAGACCTGTAGGTTTTATAGAACACAACAGAAGCAGGCTGAGATCAGTAGAGATAGCTTTATAGTATGTTAGAGAGAGAGAGAGAGAGAGAGAGAGAGAGAGAGAGAGAGAGAGAGAGAGAGAGAGAGAGAGAGAGAGAGACAAGAGGGGTGGAGATGTAGAAAACATCTGCCAAATACACATCGATTCTTTTACAGAACCGTATTCACAGCATTGATCGTATTGTAATTTATATTGAAACAGGGGAGGTGGATTTTAAATCCCTCTTCATCCCTCTTAATCCAACAAGGTAAAGCCTGAGCCTCATCGAGTTTGACAGCATTGTGGATATCTGGCTCTAGCCTAAAGGCTATGCATTGGAAGTTTCTTATATTGAAGCACTGAAATACATAATCCAAAGTCAATCTTTGAATAGTATAATTTATTACATTGAGGAGCCAATGTAATATATATGTTATGCTTACTAAGAAGGTCTGGGCGTCGAGGCTACAGCCTTTGGCCACAGATAATCAAGACATGATGAATGTAAATAAGGTGCCAGAGTAAATAAAAAAAGCATACAAATATGCTGGAGGGGGAAAAGTGCAGAGTGTTGTGAAAACAGGGATAGTGAAGCCATGGTGGTTCTTAATGCTAACAGGAATAATGAAATGGTGGTGGTTATTTTTGCTAACAGGGATAGTGAGGCTGTGCTGATCTTAATGCTAACAGGGATAGTGAATGGGTGGTGGTTCTTAATGCTAACAGGGATAGTGAAGTAGTGGTGGTTCTTCATGCTAACAGGGATAGTGAAGTGGTGTTGGTTCTTCATGCTAACAGAGATAGTGAAGACAATCTGGTGGTGGTTCTTAATGCTAAAAGGGATAGTGAAGCCGTGGTGGTGGTTCTTCATTGTAACAGGGACAGTGAAGCTGCGCTCTTAATGCTAACAGAGATCTCAAGTGGTGGTGGATATTCAGGCTAACAGGGATAGGTAAGCAGTGGTTGTTGTTCTTTATGCCAACAGGAGTATGAAGCTTATGTTCTTCATGCTAACACGGATAGTGAAGAGGTGGTGGTTCTTCATCCTAACAGGGACAGTGAAGTGGTGGTGGTTCCTAATGCTAACAGGGATAGTGAAGAGGTGGTGGTTCTTCAGGCTAACAGGGATAGTGATGACACAGCGGTGGTGGTTCTGCGTGCTTACAGGGATAGGTAATCAGTGGTGGTGGTTCTTTATGCCAACAGGAACATGAAGCGTAGGTGGTTCCACATGCAGGGATAGTGAAGCAGGGGGTGTTGGTGGTTCTTCACGCCAACAGGAATAGTGACACGGCACTGGTTCTTGTGCTTCACGCTAACAGGGGACTATGTGGTGATGACGGTGTACTTCGACCTGAGCAGGAGGATGGGCTATTTCACCATCCAGACGTACATCCCCTGCATCCTCACCGTTGTGCTCTCCTGGGTCTCCTTCTGGATCAAGAAGGACGCTACACCAGCCAGGACGGCGCTAGGTAGACCGTCACAAGCCTCAGGCCTGTCATTAATACAGGGGCCATGTCAAAAATAGGCTCAATTTGCATTTGAACAACCAAAAGGCTGAGGTTACTGACCCCGCCCTGCAGCCTTAACGGTGTAATTAAACTGATTTCTACTCCTCTCCATCCACTAACCAATATTTAATTGCTTTTAGAGTGGGTGAGCTCATCACTTATAGGCTATCTGTACAGTGAAGACTTTCAGTAAACCCCCTAACTCTAGCCAAAAAAATAATTTCCCATGTCATAGTGGAACATTTAACGTTATTTGTCAGATTGCATGCGTCGTTGGTTTGTGTGATAATGTGGTCATTCATATGTCACGCTCAGATCCTCATCCACATGCTTCTTATTCACTCCTTTTGATTTTTGCCTTAACCTTTTTAAATGTTTACACTTCATTCAATCTCATGCAGTCCTGGGAACAGTTTGGTGAAGGTAATTTTTTTTTTTTTTATATTTCCCCTTCTTTAAGGTTTTGTTCCGCAACTCATTTAACAAAGCTTTGTTTTTAAGTTTATCTTGAATATTTTTAAATAATCATCCAATTGAAGGGTTGAGCTATATATGGCCCTGCTCTCGCAGACAACTTACTAGAAGTAATCATAAGAAAAGACAGGTAAGGCTCCACACCATGGCAACAGATAGGATTCATCACCATGACAACAGGTCAGGATAGTCCCCATGACAACAGGTAAAGCTATTCACCCTGACCACAGGTAGGGATAGTCCCCATGGCAACAGGTAGGACTAACCACAAGGCAACAGGTAGGACTAGACAACATGGTGATAGGTAGGGATAATCACCATGGCAACAGAGGTTGGGCTAGTAAACATCAACACAGGTTTACGTCATGACAACAGGTTTATAGTGACCTGGGGAAAAATCTAGCGGCATGTCCTCCTGAAATAGACGGGGCCAGCTTGTCCCCATAGAAACCGGAGGGGAAGAAGCTTCGGTCCCAGTCAGTCATTCTCCCCCAAGGCTTGAGGAGTGCCCAGCGGTGATCAGGAGTGGAGGGGACAGGGGGCATCAGAGGGGGAATAATTCCCTCAAAACAACAGCCATGGAGGAAGAGAGGGGTGCGATGTGCTGCCCTTCATCAGTGTGAATCAGGAGAACACTCACCTCTCCTCAGAGTATCACATCTGCAGCACAGGCAGTCCTGGCCTTCTGCTCAGGGTGTCATATCTGCCACACAATCAGCTGTGGCAAAGGCACATTCGGATTTAAAAGCTCTCTCTTTATTCCCTTCTCCCAAGAGACCGAAGGAATCCCCCCCCATATTGTATTTCCCTCACCGACCAAAACAACACCAGCTGGCGTCGCTTCGACATTTCTTTACAATTTGCTTATTCATTGATTTCTGCTTTTTATTGAACTCCTTTTAGGCTTTGATATTCCTGAACCACTCACTGTGATCAGCACTATTGTTAATGTCAGCTCAACGCATCAGGACTCCTGAATCCCAACCCATCTTCCACCACATGCTGAAAACTCATCTTTTCAGACCGCATCTTGGTCAATAAAAATAAATAATGATAATAATAATAATAATAATAAAGGAAAATTCTATCCGTCTCTCCGTCTCTATCTCCTGTTTCTATATCGTAGCACCTATAAGCATTTGCTTTGCTTATTTTCTTAAGTTGTATGCATTTAAAATGTGTCTCTTTTTTGGGGGACCATCGTCTGCTAAATAAATGTAATGTAATATAAATCATAATATCAGTACTAATCATTTGCCAAGTATAATCATTTGTAAGTTATAATGATTCTGCTCATGTGTCCGCGTACTACTCCACTTTCATAGCGTCATTCAGACTTAAACCTTTTGAGGGCCAGTTCAGTTCCACTGTCCCCTTGACAGTGCCCTACATTCACCTCTCCATGAATGTGATGGAATTTCTGCGGTCCATGATGAACCATCTATCCTAATCAATCCATTTATAAAGCACATTTAAAAACAACCAGGTTTGTTAACCACATATGACAGGCACGACAGAGAAGAGATAAAAGACTTAAGGTCTCGGTGATTGTTTAAATGGCATTGGGGCTACGTAGTCGAGACAGGGTTTTAAAAGTCCAGGTGTCCCTGATCCAGACACCTCCTGCTAACCGCTCCAATTGTGCTGGCTGTTTGCTTACATGGTTGACAACGCCGTCGGTGTACGCGTGCTTGAATGAAAGGCACTAATTGTGAAGTGCTTTCCTAATCACATGTTAGGAAAGCACTTTATGCAATCCATTAAGCATTTAACAGTCGCCCCTCCCCCCTCTGCCAGGCATCACCACGGTGCTGACCATGACCACGCTCAGCTCCGTGGCGCGCACATCTCTCCCACGCGTCTCCTACGTCACCGCCATGGACCTCTTCGTCACCGTCTGCTTCCTGTTCGTCTTCGCGGCGCTCATGGAGTACGCCACGCTCAACTACTACTCGGCCAGCGCACGCAGACCTGTGCTCAGCAAGCCCCGGAGACCGGTAAGATCTGGATTCAGATGTTTTTATGGGGGGGGTTATTATTATTTATTTTGCTACTTGATTCTATTCTTTTGATTGAGTCTTTTGTAAGTCAATGTGTGTAAACGTGCAGGTATTTTCATGGCCTTCTTTTACTTTATGGCCTGGACAGTATAGACCAACAAAGGAAAGTCGTGAGAAAGTAGTATAGGGTCTGTGACTCCCAAACAAAAGGTTATGAGTTTGTACCCCTATGTATGCAGTCTACCTGTAGGCATCCTGGAGCAAGGGACCCCAACCCCTACCTGCTCCTTAACCCATTTGTGCCAGCTGCTGCGCGGCGCAACATTGTATCTACTAGATACAATGTTGGGTTAATGACATCGGCCCCCCCTAAATGGGTTAATGACATCGGCCCCTCAAAACATATTCCCTGTAAGACACTTTGGATAGAAGCTTCTTCCAAATAGTGATTGATACATAGCATAGCGCAGCAGATCAGAGTCGAACCTGGGTACTAAGAGGATGAAGAAGTTTATGAAACACATCTGACCTTTCAACCTTGACAAAGGAATGTATTTTTTGTGCGTCAACATGGATGACGCATGACTCAAGCTGTTCGTATCTTTGTAAATGGCAAGTAGAGAGCCGTCATTGATTAACATTTTATATTATCCTTCATTACAGTAATATTAGGTTACAATGAAGTAGAAAAATACCATGATTTATCCCATTCTCAAAGTTTCTAACTACAATAATTCAGTCAGCGGCAAACAAAGAACCGCTGCCATTTCAGAATATGCTGCCATTCCTGTTTTATACCATTGTTCAAACCTTCAGATCAGACCGGCATGGGCTACTGTACTTCATCCGCCTCTGTGGGTTGGAGGCTTTTAGTTCCTTTTTCATTCAGAAACATTCATGACAGATTTTAGTTTTTTCTTCTTTGGAAACTAACTTTGTTGGATTAGTTTGGGCTAATTTAAAAGAGACGAAATTGGCTATATAGGCTACTGAAGCTGATAAATTAATGATGTTACTTTTGTTCATAAGTGTATTGCTTTTTGTTTTCGAAATGGTACTTCAACCTTTTCCTTATTTAAATAAACTACACTATCCTTTTTTTATAATAAAAATGTTACACTTTGAGCCAGACAGCTAAAGTCAAGTGCTGTTGACACTTGGTTTAACTGTGTCATTTTGAGGTATTTCACCATGTTTGACAGACTATGAAAACCCTTCTTAGTTAAGCATTGGTTGGATTTCAGCTTACACCGCATAGAATTAGCTGTGGTTTAGCTTAGCTCCGATAATTAACTCAGGGTAATGCACGATTATCAACCCCAAGCAAAGATGTATATGTAAGGCTGTGATTACGACGAGCCAGTATAAGTTCAGCAGTAGTTTATATGGGATCACTCCACCTCAAAACACGCGGTTAACAGGGCACAGAAAATGTGTGAGGTCCATCCATTTCTACCCAATATCTTGAAGTTCTCACCAATCAAACAATACAGTCACAAAACTCTTACTTTCCTTCAGAATTCATTTTACTGAAAAAAATGTACTTTCACAATCCACAATTTTACACAAATATATATGTACTTTTTACCCTTTTGATTTTCAAAACTGGCTCGTTACTTTAGTTTGAATGCATTTGAGGGGAATTGGGGAATTTCCTTTATTTTGCATCATTGCGTGCCTTCCCAACATTAAGACCAATTTCCACCTACATGGTTGGAACAATAGAAAATATGATCTCTTTTTGTATCCATCGGTGCATATCACACATGACGTTTGTAGCAAAACAAAAATGTCATAAAAGACAGAGACTAGAGCACATGTGTCAATCTCAAGGCCCGCGGGCCACATGTGGCCCGCCACGTCATTTCATGTGGCCCGCGAGTCTGACGCGCGAGTCTGCCGCGCCAGTCTGCCGCGCGAGTCTGCCGCGCGAGTGCTTGATTCGTCGTTAAAAAAAAAGGTTGTTTTATTTATTTTATATTTTACCCGCGAAGTGACGGCATTCTGCCACTAGATCGCTGTGTCGCTGTGAGATTGAGCAGAAATATCCATGAGAAATATCCACACATGATCCCAAAATGTCCAGGAAGCGAAAGGTTGACGCAGATGGAAGGTTGTTTCATGAAAGATGGGAAGGCGAATATATGTGCTACAAGGAGAAAAACTGGTATGTCTTTTGTGTTCTGAGTCGGTGTCGGTCATCAAAGAGTACAATCTACGTCGGCATTATGAAACCAAACACGGAGCCAAGTATGCTAAAGTTAGCCTTCAAGAAAAACAAGCGATAGTTAAAGAGTTAAAAGGCAACCTGCGATCGCAACAGAATTTGTTCACAAAAGCCACAGCCATAAACGATGCGGCTGTGAAAGCTAGCTTTATTGTAGCTGAAGAAATCGCCCGCACTTCCAAGTCTTTTTCAGAGGGTGCCTTTGTGAAGCAGTGTATGCTGAAGGTGTGTGAGCAGGTGTGCCCCGACCAGATGCAGGCTTTTAAAAATGTGAGTTTGTCAAGAAACACCATCGCGGACCGAGTCAAGGAGCTAGCAGGAAACCTAGCAGATCAGCTGGCGGAAGAGTCACGCAGTTACACAGCTTTTTCATTAGCTGTTGATGAAAGCACAGACAACAGGGACACGGCACAGCTTTCCATTTTTATTAGAGGCGTGAAGTCTGACCTCTCTGTCACCGAGGAGCTCTTGGATGTAGCTGCCATGCATGGGACCACAACTGGACGGGATATTTATGAAGCGGTGGTGAAGTCTGTGAGTAAAACTGGATTGCCCTGGGAAAAATTGGTGGGATTAACTACAGATGGTGCACCTGCAATGTGTGGAGTAAAAACGGGCTTGGTTGGACTAATGAAGGAGAAAATGCAAAAAAGAAACTGTCACACGCCTCTGATAAGTTATCATTGCATTATCCACCAAGAAGCTTTGTGTGGGAAGGTGCTGGGGATGGATAATATAATGACCACAGTCACGAAAACAGTGAACTTCATTCGGGCGCGTGGCCTGAATCACCGGCAGTTCCAGCTGTTCTTGCAGGAGATGGGCTCGGAGCACGGAGACGTCCCGTACCATACAGAAGTGCGGTGGCTGAGTAGGAGCAACGTCCTCAAACGATTTTTTGAGCTGAGGGAAGACATTGCTGTTTTCATGCAGAGTAAAGGAAAACCCTTGGCTGAACTGTCGGATCCAAACTGGCTGTGTGATTTTGCTATGTTATGTGACATAAGTGAGCATCTCGCCCAACTGAATAAGAAGCTGCAGGGACGCAACCATGTCATCACGCAGATGTCCGACATGATCCAATGTTTCCAGCGTAAACTTGACTTATGGAAGTGCCAAGTGGAACAGGACAATCTTGCCCACTTTTCTGCTTGTCGGAACATCTCTGCCTCAGTTCCCGGTGTTTTTTCATGTGCCAAGTTGGCTACCAAACTGAGCCGGTTAATGGATGAATTTGATCGGCGCTTCTCTGACTTCAAAGCACAGCAGTCGGGCTTTGCCATCTTTGCCAGTCCTTTCACCACCGATGTCAGCAGTGTGCCCCATCACCTTCAGCTGGAGTTGATCGAGCTTCAAAGCGACAGTGGCCTAAGAGCAAAGTTCCAGGATGCCGCAATCGAGGACTTTTACCGTCTACTGCCCCCTGGTGAGATGCCACAGCTTCGACTTCATGCTGCCCGTGTTCTCTCCATGTTTGGGAGCACCTATCTGTGCGAACAGATGTTTTCAATAATGAATCTAAATAAAACCAAGCACAGATCACGCATCACTGATGACAACCTCCACGCTGTTTTACGGATTGCCACAGCACAACAGCTAAAACCAGACATCGACACACTGGTCAAAGGAAAACGGTGTCTGATATCTGGCCACAAAACAGATAGGTAAGCATTTTTAAAACCGAATTAAAATATATGGTAATAAAATGTATTTCCATCAAAAATAATAATAGTTAAACTGAGTGCAATTTAATGATTGTGCTTGCATTTTTTTGTGTGTTTGTTGTTTTCAGAACATGATCAATGGATGAGGATGGTGGAGAGGGGATCCACTTGGTGTGTTCATGGACAGGCAGTATATCCTCATCATTTCCGACTCATAGTTGTGAACTTATTTTGTTATTTTCAGTTTATTACATATACTACTTTATGTGTAGCAATGTATTTGTTGTTTACAGGTGTATGTGTTTATGATAAGACAGACAAATGTTTACTCTTGCAAGGCTGTGTGCAGCCATTTATTTTTGTAAAATACTACATCTGTCACACATGTTCTTAGTAGCTCAATACTGTTGGTTGTATGTTATTCTGACCCTCCCGACTGTGTAAAAAAAAAAGTTAAACAAAGTAAATGTCATAGCTTGTGTTTTGATAATATATTTCTTTATTTACTTGAATAGTTTGATCGTTGATCAATGGAGTAATGTGGGTTTCTTAACCGGACAAATTTAAAGGATTATTGTTATAGTAACATTTTTTTCTCATCTATGCATATGTTATGTTTGTAAGTTCTATAAGTAATAAATGCAGAAGGTAATTAAACAATATGTTATGGAGTAGTTACATTTATTATACATTATATTTGGTTACATACTATTTTACATTTACATGTGGCCCTTTGAGGGCAACCATTATGCTGATGTGGCCCCCGGTGAAAATGAGTTTGACACCCCTGGACTAGAGGGAGACGGAGAGGAGAGAGAGACAGAGACTTCACCACAGAGAAATGGCATCTATGGGAGAACTATTAGCGTAGGGAGTGAGGATGGATGAGCGAACCAGCAAACATTGCCGACGGAGCAGATTCAGAACGGCGACTTGTCATTCCCATTTCTTGGCCTTAATTCAGAGAAATGTTTGACATTTTCTGTTCTCAGAACTATCCTTGAAGAATGCGTTGTGTTAATTTTATTTGACTTTAGAATTTTATCAACATTTGCCTTCAATGATATTAATATGATGTGAGGTTCAGTTCAGTTTTACACAGAAACAGCTGGTAGAAATGTCAGAGGGCGACATAACTTTTGTTCTTTTGCCATTTCAGGCCTGTACTTTTTCACTTTTACTGAAGTAAATAAGCTGAATGAGCACTTTACTTTTATCAGTCTCATTCTTTACTTGAGTAAAGAATGTGTGTGACCACCACTGGGTACGGTAGTTTTTGTAGGTGTCGTCGTTATTGGAGGGTACTGAGTTATATGTCATGTTCTCCTATTCTGTTTTAGGTTATTTGTTCCTACACTGAGCCAATTCCACCAGGGGAAAACCAAACCCCATACATCTTGTACATTGGTTTGCATTGGAAGACCCCCTCTAGGTCAACCCCTTGTTATTGCATGCATGACTTCCTTATGGCTGACAAGGTTACCCGGTAACCTGCCATTAGGAGTTGATGCAACACACCTGGCCCCCTTATTAAAACTGAATTGATCCCGCGTTTACAGGAGAGCAGGAAGGGGTTTGGGACACCTTTAAACCCTTGTATTGAATGAAATCTCCATGACTAAACCTCTGCTCCGCTTCCTTCTTTTCCAGCAGTATTCAGGGTTGGACATACGGCCGCCGCACACTGTCATCGCCCTCAACAACGCCATGTACTGGCGGGAGTTTGAGGATGCGTGCGTTTACGAGTGTCTGGACGGCAAGGACTGCCAGAGCTTCTTCTGCTGCTACGAGGAGTGCAAAGACGGGGGCTGGCGAAAAGGACGCATCCACCTCGACCTGCTCGACCTGGACGCGTACGCTCGCGTCTTCTTTCCCACCTCCTTCCTGCTCTTCAACGTGGTGTATTGGGTGGGATACCTCTACCTTTAGCACGCCAACGGAAGAGCACGAACCCCACCGGAGGAACAGAGACCTCGCGGAGATGGAGGGGAGGTGAACGAGAGCCCTGATGTTCTCTGGATTCTTGAAAGCATCAAGCTGTTGAAGATGAACAGAGCTACGGAGACCTCTCTGACTTCAGGAATAAGAACGACACTCTGAAGAACTCCCTTCGTATACCAAAACACTCACAGGCCGGCGGACTATTGCAGAGATGCAGAGGAGCGAGAGGGAGGGGAGGGAGACAGAGAGAGGATGAGGAGGACTCGTGTGAGCTGCGTTGTGTACCACAGGTCAGACCCAGTGGAGGAGCACCCGAGGGTGGGGTAGGAGTGTCCACAGTGCCTTCCTCCGGAGGGGTAGCAACTATCAGCTACGCTCATCAGGGAAATAATGGCCACAATGCGCGGGCGGCCGTAGTCTTGGTGAATGAGGCAAAAGTTTATGGAAGCAACACTGCGGGAGATTCCCCCGGGACTATGGCCCGTAGGCGGTGACTTAATCCTCCTGTCACGTTATGTATCAAGCACCTGTAGTTGACGTTTACAAAACGGTACTTCTTTTTCTTTTTTTCTCCACCCCACTTTGTTTTTCTGGGTTTTGATTGAGTCTCACGGTTCTCATGCTTTCGGCTGTACAGCAATGGCCAGTAATCAAGAACCGTGGGACTCAACCAAAACACTATGTAATCAAAACAAAGTGAGCGAGCAACATTGCTGATTGCCTGGTTTTTGAGATTCAAAGCTGCAATCACCTTGATTAACAATTGATAGAACCATTGGTAACACTTTCTCGACTTATCTTTACAATAAGTAATAATAGATCATTGTACGTAATTTACAAAAACCCTTAATATAGAACTAGCATCAACTTCTGAAGAGTTACCCTCATCATTATCAAAAGAATATGCTGGATGACTTGATATCGGTGTTTTGTGATAAATCACACACCACTGGGGAGGTGAATTAATGCACTGAGCTAGCTTTTTTTTCTCTTTTTTAAAACACAACAAATAACAATAATTAAAAAAGAACATTGTGTACAATTTACTGACATCAACAGGCCTTTACCTTTAATTATGTATCTCAGTGTTCATCCCTACTACAAAATACAACATAGAGTTAGCTTAGTTCATTTCCAAATGGTTTGACCATGGAATTGCCTTAGAGTATTACATCCAGAGCTGAGATGAGCAAAGGGAAAAGTCATATCCATTTATATATATATAAATATATTTAAAAAACATTCATAGAAGCGTTGATCCATACATGGTCCGAGTTAAAGCATTTGAGCTTGTTTGATATCATTGCGACTTATGTGCCAAATATTTCACGTATGTGCCAAGTTATTCTTGTTTTCTTAAACGATACCATTAATGAAATCATTTCAGAGACTTTTGATCAAGCACACGTAGTAACACTGGGAATTGACTGTGGAAGGGTTAAGGTGATGATTAAGTATTGACATTTTATTCATAATAAAATACCCATGTCAAGCCCATTTCAATACAGTTACTTTAGCAACTGTTATCACTGTTAGTCGCTCAGACGATTTGACTTTGCATTAGGTTTGTGAGCTTTGGTTCTCAATTGCTTCAGTATTCAACAAACGTTCATGTATGACTTCTAGGCCTTACTGTTTTGATATACTTGTGTGGATGTTGGTGGTTTATAATTGCTGGTGGGGTATACTGTTGTTTTGTTGTTGCTGCTGCTGCTGTTTATTCTGGTTCCCTGCAGCAGAGGCGGTTCTCAGGGGCAGCAATAATAAGGTCCTTGGAGTGGTGCTACACTGTACAATATGGCCCTCTTTTAAATCATCTTTGGAATAAAGCACTCCACATCAAGTGCTGTGAGTGTTGGGTGTACCACACTCAGGCTCAAATTCACCCGAAACGTTTTATAGATAGATAGGACTTTATACTCTGGGGTATTCATAAGAAAATATTAAAATGTGTATCGTATTAGTTTGTTTGTTTTAAGTCTGTGGCAGACATTGCTTTCATTTTTGGTGGACTGATCGCCACATGTAAAAAACAAACAGGATTTATTGATAGATTAGGAGAAGAAATGGAAGATTTGAAATCCATCCTGTTAAAGTAATGTATTTTGGGATTTGATGTGTAAAACCTTTCTGAAAGCGATGCAGAGAAATAGGGACCCGAAGTGAAGTGGTAAATGCTACAGCCCCAAACCTGATGTGTGGTTACTACAGTCATGTAATGTTTGGGTGTTTGGTTATGCTTCACATATGATGACGTTAGACAGTATGTGGAACAGGACAACATAGGTGATGGGGTTTACATGCAACATTCATCCATATCCGACTTTCACACATTCATGAGCAATTAATATTTATAATGGATTATACATTCATGCGACATGTAGCAGGTTTAAAAAATTAATAAACGGCAGACAAATTCATATCCAGTTGAATGCACATTTAAATTGCTACAAATTTTTGCCAACAAAATATTATTCATACCAGAATACATTATTATACATTACTATAATTTAAGGAAAACCATTTTTCCAAAGGTCTTTTTTCCAGTCTCCTGGGATTGCCATGACTTTCAGTACAACCAACAGAAAACAACATGCGGACCACCAAGGAAACTGGAACTAACTTTCACCTTGGTTTTATTTAACATGTATATCTAGCACTTAACGTTAAAATATATTCTTTGTATTAGCTACCTGTAAATACAAGTTTAATAAATACAAACTCCAACAATGTTTTGTCAGTTTGAAAAAGACACAAAAAATAAAGTGTTATTTTTTTAAAAGACACATTTGTGGCTCAAATAGTTTAATTAAACAATAAATAAGGAATGAGAATTAATGATTGTTTCCCGGGATAGTATTTCAGGGGACACATGAGAAATGTATTATTTTGATGCTGTAATAAGTTCCATGACACAGCCAGGCCAGCCAATGTCCAACCTAATTAAACCAAAACATAAGTCATCTTGGTAGAGGTCCAAAGCATCAATCCCATCCCAATTACCGTTACTGTGAAGAATAAAAAACCAAAGACTTACTGTGTTTCCTTAGAATTGACGGATATAAAATACATATTTCATCAAGAAACTTTACATTCTAACTGCCGTACGATTTGGCTGGTGAACTTCGAATCAAACTGTAAAATTAGAACCATTTCATGAATGTCTCTCTGTTGTACAAAGTTTGAATTTAGTGAACGTTCACATTTGTCTCATAAATATCACAGAGCATCTGCCATTTTCCCAGACATTTATTATTCAGTGTTTTATTCAAACAACTGCATATGCGGAGGAGTCATATTAAACATACTTAAATCCATCTTTAGATATCCACGATGGACTTAAGTGTTCAAATTACAATTTAACTGACATTTAAAAGTCATAGATAAATTGAGATAATTCAGTACGCTGTAGTTCATGCTTAAAACTGCTATCAATATTTCATAGACACAGACTCAATGTTTTTAGTATTTCAGGAGGTACTGTCAAGTGTATTGATGCTGTGGTGCCATTTAAAATCACGTTGGTTGAACTAATGTAATGCTTTCATCTACAATCTAAAAACATGCAGTAATTTCATGTGAAAGTACTGAACAGTTAGAAGGCATAATATATCAATTTATTTTCTCTTCATGATGTATATCATTGCGTTCTATATCTCAATACTTCAAAAGCAGTTTGTTAAAATTATTAGAAGAGAAGGGAAAGGTATTTTAGTAGTAGGAATTGGTTTTATCTATCCTGGACAAAACTGTATATTTCTTGTTTAGTTGTATTTGTATGATTGTCTTTTGACATAATAAATGCCAAGAAAGATGACCATTGTATCAACTGGCATATCGTGTTCATAACTGATTACAAGTGGTAATAAAACTGTTAAAAAAACGCTTATAAACCGATTATGATCAAGTATTCCACCATGCCAAACCCTACACTGCTAAAAATACTAGGTAACCAAACATGCAAACCCCCCATATTAATAAGGACCTTATCAAGTGCCCAAGGTTACATTCTCAGGGCCCAACTTAACGTAAGGTAAGTGTGATGGCAAATGAGTAACCAGGCAGTGCCCTATAGAACATAGGACAACATGGCGGTATTTTCAGCATCACCGCCTAGAAAACAATAAATTAGTTCATCGCAATATATATATGGGCACAAGTGAGGTACCGGCCAATTACCATCTCTCTAAGGATCCTTAGGGAACATCCGTTATGGCCCTTTTGGGGCCGATACCGATATGTCGTTGACTTAGGCTGCAGAAAACTACTTTGCCACTTTATTTATTCATTATTTTTTTCTAAACAAAGATATAAATGTGGCTAGGCTCTGACTCTACCATAGGGGGAAGTATGTAGATGGACCATGGATGTAACCAAGGTGAGGAAATCATTAAAAGTTTAGTTTAATTCCATGCTATGATTGGAATTCAATAAATAAACATAGTATATAATAAATAAGTCTGAAATAACAAGCCTCACCACATAAAGCAGAACTACAGTCTGCGTTTTGGTTAGAAGAGTGGGCGAAACTCATTCATCACTCACTGGATATGTAAAGACAAACATAGTACCTCGTAATGGCCAGATGTTTGCAATTCATTTTTCCCCTTGTCACCTAAGGATATAACGACAATTATTTTTGGATGAATTTGTGTAACTAATGAGTAGCATTCTAGGTACCCATCATGTTGTTTATGTTGTCTGAAGACAGGGGAAAAGCAAGGGTGCGTGCAGATGGTTTTCACACTAATGAAGACGGTTGAAAGGAAAGGGTCAGGTAAAAAAACAATTTTTTATCTGACCCTTTAAGAATGTTCCTTATTTAGCCTTTCATCTTAATTGTATCTGTTCAATATCAATCAGACACACAAGCAGCCATATTGTCCGTATGTAAGTTAATAAAAAAGTGTCTCAAATATCTTGGCAAGTAGTTGACATTTCTTAAATCCCATGCTTAGCATTTCACCCTTTAACGATGTATCTAAATGTCACGTAAATGTACTTATTATTCATGAAATACCACATGGTCATTGAATTGATTGCCATTGAAGAGTTTTTAATGAATCCTTTAGTTCATAACAGGCAATTAACAATGGGGAATAAATGCCCATCATTAATACCAGAGATTTAATTGAACTAAGTCAACTGAAATTAGCTTGCTTTTTCTGAGAAAGCAACAAAGAAAAACAGTATTAACTATAAAAAATATATATATAATTTCTGACCTTACAGCTTTGGCAGAACAACTTATCTCGTCAATAATGAAAACATTAATGTTGTTAACAGTTCATTTGGAACAGACTACTTGATCGCCGTAATTTCAAAAAAAAAAAAATCTTCTTATGTCTTTCAGTAAGAAATCCGAAAAAACATAAACGGACTCTGGTAGAAATAACGTTTGAATAACTGAAAATTCACATAATGAAAATGCCCATCAGAATCGCATATTCCACAACAGTGTCAGACAGAGTTTGTCAAAACTTTGTCACAGCACTTGAATGATGATTCAGGAGTCGTGAGTTCAATGCTGTGTCACTCATCTGTCGCATCGTGTGCACGATGGCTTGATAAGAAATCAAATTAAGTCGATGCCATGCAGTGTTCATTTCTCCAATCACCTTGTACATTCAGCATACAATGAGCCATTGTGACTGTGTTGCCTTCCCACCATACATATGCTAATGCTCCATTGTTGGACAGAGAAAGAGTTACACAGCATGCAGAGTTTCAGTCTGTTGTGATCAACCCAGAAACGACCGCCTCAACTCCTATACCCTCCTGTCTCCTACTACTTCACATGGCCATGGATCAGAGCCACTCACAACCCTACCAGTGCAACCACACAGGCAAGGACATTGAAATGCACTGTGTCTTGGCATTTTACAGATTAACTTCATATTAGATGCCTTTGGAAATTTCTTAACTTTCTGTTTAATTAAGAATTAGAAAGTAAAAGCCAGGCTGGAATGGCCCAGAATTATTCCAATTAAGTGTTGATTCCTTAGTCCAGGATTGCAGGGAAACTGCTAAAGCGATATTGTATATTTCCGAAGAACATGTTGGAAATTATGAATTGATATGATTAGAAAAGCTGAATTAATTGAAATTGGCCACTTTAAAGGAAGTACCAGTGAAAGTCATGATGAACATTGAGGAAAATTTGGCAATGCTTCTGTCTTCACGTTTAGAGATTCCTCAGTTTTTTTACATTTTGGGGTTAAAATGTGAATGAATTGTAGGATATTAATGATGAGTTTTGACAAGCAGGGGATGTCCTTTGTCATTGTCGTTCAGCAGAACCAGACTATGCAGCAAAGGCGTAACAGACAATGAGCCGGAAGCAGGGTTAATTACTGCAACCTGTCCTTTCATTGTAGGAGTCTTTCTGAGATGTAAAACTGCCCTTCTCTGAGACAACACTCACATCTGCTATGCCACTGCAACCGTCAGAAGAGAAAAAATCTTAGGGAGGAAATTCACACACTCGGTAGCATCCATCACAATTACTTCAAGAACATAAATCACAAACTTGAGAAATTAACAAATTCAGCATTCAGTTTCTTTATTCAAAATAATCACATCAAGTGAATCTTTTTGAATGTGGCGACGCCATTGTAGTTTAACCTCTGCAAATGTAGAGCATTAAATATTTACAACCGTGTAAAAGGTCATAAACAATAAGGAAGCACACAGCAGTAGGCAGGTTCTTAGAGAATAAAAATATCAAGGCATGACCTTTAGGCCTTTAACAATATGGAATGTCTAAATATGGATGGCATATAGAAAAATGGTTGCATTATCATTTCAGAGAGGTTTTCATAAATATGGTTTCTTTATTAGAAAAAATAAACCATATTTATTAACTTTATAAAAAAAATGAAACAAGCAAATAAATATCCATGACATTTGAATTTTTACTTGCTATTTAAAACCTTGCATTGAAAGAAGGGGCTGGAGGTAAGATGCAAGGAGAGACAGCGAAAAAGAGCAACATTTTGACACTAAACAGCCATCAACATTTTTGTGGAGAGCATGGGGATGAGTCATTTGAAGATGTTCCATTGAACTAAAGCCTCCTGTTCAATGTCAACTACAGCAGGGAGCTGATGTGGAGCTAACTCAGACGGACCGAGCAGAATGATAATGTACATACGTGTAATTTGCTATGTTTTTATTTTTATTTTATTTTTTTGCTGTACCTTCTCCGTAATTTTTTTAATGTGTATGCATCCACTGCATTCTGTATATACTTGCACTGCTATTATGTAGCAAAGTTGAAAGAGCAGTGACTTTTTAGACTGTTCCATTGATAAAAAAAAAAATCTTAATTCTTATGGTGAACCCAGCCTTGACCAAATCAACGACTAGCTTGGCATTCAGTTGAATCTTTCTCGTGCTGCTTCCTAGCTATACCTGAAAAAGCAACAGATGATTGGTTTCTTAAACAGACCACATTTCTATTGACAAATTCTCAATGGCCTAAATTGTTGCCTCCATCATGGTCATGGCTCGCATTTCCGGTCAAGGAAAAAACATGATATTATTTGGTTCAAACCTGGAACCAACTTTTCAAGATCCGATATATTTTATCTAAATGCTCTGAACAGTTCAGAATTAGGTGAGCAAACCGAAAAGGTAACAAGTTCAATGTTGGTGGAGAAGGGATAAGAGTTAGCCTGGCTATTGCCAGACCAAGCTCAATCGTAGATTGCACGTTGGTCTGGGGAAGCTGCTATCATTTTCCTCAGCACAAGAGGCGTGATCAACGGGCCTAGTTCAAATGAGTCTGTACACAATTGGCCGCTTGCAGTCGCTGTCCTGTCGTCATTGTGTTAAACCAGACAATAGCGCGCCAGGGGAAAAAGCCAGCTTGGTGATTGGCTCCCGCAAAAACGTATCGGAAGCATAAAGAAATGTATTGCTCTTCTCCTGACACTTTTGCAGGGCGAACTCAAATCGCCGGCAGAAAGGGCGGGGCTACCTTGTCTAGATAAGAGTGCCTCCCATGGACCTATCAAAGAAAGGACAGCGGATAAAAAATGGCGCCCATTCATTCCTATGAAAACTGCTCAATGGCGAAGGGCAACATCAAGGAGAGATTTGCTTCCGCATCATGGGAGCCTAGCCACGCCCTAGTGCATGACGTTCCGGATGTAGAAATATTCTCGTTCTCAAGCATTGTTAGCGTTGTAGCACAGGCGCGTCGTTAGACCTGGGCATTCGGGGCTACGTATTCTGACCCATCCCTAGATAACTGAATATACTAGATAAATGGGAACATGTATATAGTGTACATAGCTGAGAGCTGAGGTTTGTACTTGGGTCAATGTGAGGTGTGCACCTGCCTGGGTGAGGGTTTAGGTGTTTTCCAGGGTCAATGTGAGGTGTGTACTATAGTCTGCTAGTAGTACTATAGTTGCTGGCAGAATATATGTCAGTATAGAATCCTGTTTCTTTCAGTCAAATACCTGGTATGGTATGGTATGTGTGTTAAGTTGCAGCCCAATATGTTGTAACATACCTTAAAATGTGATTTACAGATAGGCCTTCTTTTGTATTTACATGCTTTTGTTTAGATTTTGTTAGTTTGAACTGGTGATGTCCACCAATATGTGAAATCAGTTTGCCATGTTCAGAATAGAGGTGCAAGCTGTACTCCAGTGTGCCTCCCTGTATTGTGTGATGTATTGAGAGTTGAATTGTTTGCTGCATGTAGGTGCCAATGCAGTGATGCAATTGATTAATCTTTAAGTTATTGCGTTCTTTTTTCATAAGAAAGTTAACACACACACACACACACACACACACAATCAATTAAGTGGAAGCTGCCACTGCTGGCTAGTGCTTAAACAATGAATTCAACTACGGGGTCATTATGGCATAAATAAATAAATATGCCGCGAGTTTGTCCTCCCCCCCATGCTAAACCCAAAGTTACGCCCTTGCTGATACCCCATTCCGATACACTGGTCTGACAAACCTGTGTCTCTTTTGTCCATTAACAATATCTTTCAAGTGTTATTTATTCATTTTGTAACCAGAAAGTGCTGCCCTCAAGTTAATAATAACCTATATAGTGAATCCTTTTAATTGCCGTGCTCCAATTAATTGCAGAGCAGAGAATCACTTTAATCCTCCTTTAATGAACGAGAGCAGTGAATCCGGAGGAGTAAAACATCGTCATTAGTTCACATGGCCAGCAGAACAATAGTCCATGGAAGAGTTGATGGACTACTACTCATGGACCTATTAAAGAAAATGAAAGCTACTACTGTGTAGCCAAACGCTCATTTAAGCTTTTATATACACAGGCAAGGCTCGAGGAAGGCTGCTATTGCACAAACCTGTTGCCAAGACGACCGATTGCAATCCTCGCCAAGAGCTAGATTGTGCGTCTACACTACAATCTTCAAGACTCGATTCAACAGCGGCCAAATAGACGCATATATCAACACCTTTCCTTTGGCAAGTTTTGAATAATCATACGTTTGGTAACTCACTGTTAGAAGAAAGCTGATGGAAGATCGCGTTTGGCTAAAGGTCGAATGTCTGGTTAGGATCTCTGTTAGTGTGTAGCCGAGGTTGTGTTCCAGTTCACTCGGAACTTATTACGTTAATTTTTTCAAAATAAAGGCTTTGATGTACAAATACGGACGCAACCGTCTCTGCGTTCCGACGTAATCTCAACGCACCTGTTTTCAAATTAAATCAGATATGCAGGCAGATGAGTGGCGGGAACTCTAAGGGGACAAAATAGGTTTTATATTTCGCATTATGGAAGATAATGACGTCAGCGGTTCTATCTATTAGTACTAAACAGTGGCACTTTATGCGCCATCCATGTGTTTGACCTTAATAATAATGCATTTCCAGCTAAATTGCATCGTGTTGCCTTTACCTATTTACACATAGACATAAATGGTGAAATGTAAAAAAAAAAACACACACAAACTAATTAAGGAAGATCCATGAGAAGCCAACATGTTGACATCTTTACTTTTGATCAGTGTATCAAAGTTACAAAGTTTGCAATGGTTGGAGATACTATACAGTTACATGTAATATGAACAGATGGGCAGCGTGAAGGGCCTCTCCTCAAAGTGCTAGAGAAACTCCTTTATACTGATGAAACATGAAGTGATTTGATTCAAGGGATCCATTATAATTCCCACACTACTGAGAACATGTTAGCATCAATCTACATCACTAAACTAGTTTAATACTCTAACGTTGGCACTTGAATTGTTTTAAAGTGTGCAGGATTATTCAGTTTAACAGGATACAGGGCATTAATATTTGGCCATAGATCATAAATCTTAATGAGACAATTGTCACTATAAAATCCCTTTTATTGGGTATTACAGTATACTTTCTGTACAAATAAGCACATGGTTATCTTTGGGGGGAGATCAAAGTCATACTGATGAAAAGACCAGAGAACCAGTATTTGCACTGTGAGGAATGTAGCCAATTGTATAATCTTTATAGCTATAAATTATCTGTACACATGCCCATACAGGACCTATAGCACCACATAGATTAGAACAAAATGTAGCCATTTAGCTTGACGCGTCAAACTCTTCCCTTGGTTTTAACGTGAATACAGTTAAATTACATGTTTCATCTTAAGATTGACTATAGAAGGTTTAGTCGAGTTGAGACCAGAAATGAGCTACTTCTGTTGGTGGGATCATCAGGAGATGTTCATTTTTTTCTTACATACTGTACATCTGTCAGTTGTCTGATGAGCGCGTTAGGACCATGGTTGTGGGGCCTTCCAGAAGGTTCCATCGACATCATGGGGCAGCTTCATGTGATCGCTCACTGTAGATCAGGCCTGGGTATCAAACCTTCTGGGTCCGGGGTTTAAACCGGTTTCTACCAGAACCGGGACTGGTTAGACAACTAGCCAGCATCATGGGATGTTGAGGAAGGAATCACCCCCCGCCCCCCCCCACACACACACACACACACCACTACACACACACACACATTAATTTGCATCCACAGGGTCTCGTGTGTGTGCAGCCCGCTCACAGGTTCCAGCCCAGTCCGATGTGGGTAACAAGCAGGTAGCACATGGCGATCACACACGTCATGATCATCATGGGGAAGCCTAACCTGTAGTTCAGAGAATACACTGTTATAATGCATGTTATCAGTTACATAACAGAACACACCAGTCATGATCAGTTCATAGAATACATGGTTATAATACATGTTATCAATTTCATAACAGAACACACCAGTCATGATCAGTTCATAGAATACAGGGTTATAATACATGTTATCAATTACATAACAGAACACACCAGTCATGGTCAGTTCAGAGAATACAGGGTTATAATACATGTTATCAGTTACATAACAGAACACACCTGTCATGGTCAGTTCAGAGAATACAGGGTTATAATGCCACTTACATATCACATACATCTAACGTAAACACGTCACGGTCAGACGTGTTATCATACATGTTATATATAACCAAACAAACATGTCATAAATTTCATGGGCAACCCCAACCTGTAGACCACCGGACAACACGTGTCATATATCACATGTGATCCTACACGTCGTGATCATCATGTTATATATCACATAACATACACAAATAACAAAACATACAGCATAATCCTACAAGCATTGAACAGCAGGCTGTTCTTAAGGAACATACTCAGTCCTTAGACAGCCTCATTCCTGCCTTTTGTCACTCCATCAGCAGTAAGGAGAGTTGGCAGACTTCCTTGGGATTCTCTCTTTGTGTGTGTGTGTGTGTGGGGGGGGGGGGGAGAGCCTTAGATCAGAGCCAAGCCCTGCTCAATGCCTCAGAGTATTCTAAAGGCCTGCTCTGCTCGCTTTGTCTTCCCTGCTCACGCAGCCATCAGATGAGGTTAACCTTCTAAGAGGGGTGTCGGAGGCACTAGAGCTCACAGTTTGTATCTGCAGACTGCATAGCACAGGATTTTGATTCTGTCCCGTGGAGAAGAGTAACAGAGGCTACAGGTTACACTGTGCCGTTGATGCATGTTAACGTATCTCCAAGTGTGAATCCTAGAGGATAGTGATACACGAGAAAGCATCTCCTATCTAAATCTATATCTACAGATCCAGACAGTGGTTCTGTTATGGAAGCCAGTTAATAAATAACGAATTTCTCTGTTTGTCTTTCTCCCTCCCACGCTATAAAATGAAGCAGCTATTTTTTCCAGAATTGTTGAAAGTGAGCTTAGACAATTAGGGCAATTCAAATAATAATTTAATCACACACTACTTAAATGGCCATTTGATCCACGGTATTCTACCCTGGCTAATTCAATCAGAATACATTTACTTAAAACAGTTTAAAGACCAGTGTGTGGGGAAATGTAAATGTTATAGGACAATCTGTAATGACCTAATCAACTCCAATCTGCAGAACATTCACTCGCATCCTAACCATGACGCCAGGGAATGGAACGGCAATCGAAGGTCTGAGCGAGACTGGGAGCACACAGAGTTTTTCTTTGGGTCTTAGCCTCCGTCTGCAGATCGGTGTCCGTGTCAGTGTAGGATCTGACTTCAGAGGACTCCAGATGGTGGGTGGGTTTGGATGAGGACCATGTCCTATATGACCACATGGCTCTAGTCTCGAGCCATGGATCTGTTGGGTGCTACTCGCTGGCCCACATAAGCTGGGCTTTTGGGGGTTTGTGCTAGAGAGAGAGAAGTAGGAAACAGAGGAGATGGATTGACAGGTGAAAGTCTCTCTCTGTCGCAGCGTCGAACATCGAGAGTATACAACTCTGTTTGTGAAAGGCGTGAGTTTTGTCATTTTTTGTGTGTATGTGCTGTTCGGTTGTCCAACACAATAGAGAATGGTAGACCGCATGAGTCAAGGGTTTTTGGGAGGTGTTCGTTCCCGATGACATTGGTCCCAAAACGACAACACTCACTCGCCACCTCTTAATGTCAAATCACGCTTGATTTAAGCTTGAAGCTAGAAAATAAGAGGAGGCGGTTATGCATTTTATTTGTCTTATTGTTGAACGCATGAAATATGCTAAATGGTGCTTCAGCTAATGAAACAAATGCAATGAGTGAAGTTGAAAGACATTGGCTCTTTTCCACTTAAACTCCTGTGCTTGACAGTGGGAAAGATAGTCTAATGGTTAGGGTGTTGAAAGTTCTGGAATCTGACCCCCAATATCTGCAGTCTACCTTAACGCATCCTTGTTCACGAACCCTAACCGCTTTCTTTCCTAACCTGTAACTTGCTTAAGATAAAACTGTCAGAAAAACGACACAAAATAGGGAATAGTATAAAGAATATAATAAGATAACAAATAAGAGCCCTTCTGTTTGATCTACGTTTGACGTACGTAAAGTCCTCACTCCGTTCAAAAGTCACCTTAAAGAATAACTTTTGACAGAGCGTCTGTGTCTACTGGAGCTTTCCTTGCATTTATTCCAGATGTTAACAGAATTAGTCTGCTCCGTCTACTCCAATAGAAATATCACCTGGCACTGTTAAGCAAACACTGCCACGATACCGTAATCTTGCCTGTGGCTGCGTTGGGAAATGTCACATTGGGCTACACGAGTACTTAGGGTAAACTAATAAATACCAATTGGGATAATGGGCAACAAAGCATTTAGGTGGTAATAAAGTACAATCTCTTCAGTTACCTATTGTCCCTCCCACACAAAAGGTCAATGTGATTAGGGCACAGCAGAAAGCCCCACATAGCAAGCCACTAAGCAGATGTGTCCACAGTCCTCAGGTGAAGGATGGCGAGGGGTTTCCTTTCCTAACATATCCGTTCCCTCGGAGCAGAACAAGGCGCTGACCTTTCCTTGGCCGTTCTGCTCCCCATTTCAACGTCTGACAGAGTCATCCATTTGCAACAGTTCATGGCGTGATGAATGGAAACCATTTTTCTGTCTGTTTGCATTATTATAGCTCCTCTGCTGCAACATACTCTTGTTAAATCTACGTCAAAAGTTCCTTCTCTAGTTTGTAAATTGTCTAGTAATGCTACAATCCCACAGTAACAAGAAAAGAGCACGGTTGGCTTTCTTACCCCCAAGAAAAACACAAGTTAGCTTTTTAAATTTAATCTAGAGGGGGTCATTTGTATGTTCAACAAAATCCTAAACTTCCCCGATACGATCTTATTAGCAGCGTTCATGCGTAATGTTTTAAATCCTGCATGGCCCAGAATCTCTCCATCTGTTGTACTGTAGCCGTGGTTAGGCTTCTGGGGATATCTTTAAAACTCTTTGGGCTGGCTACAATACTGTGAAAGAGAGATTTAATTAGCTTCCAAAGCCCATTAAACCCAATTATCAGCAGGGAGATGACTCCGGATCACAACCAACACTCTCATTACCAGCGCTTGATGAGCGAAACAATAGTTTATCTTTCCTTGTGTTCCGACAATAGCCCAGACCAGCTGATTTTTCCCACAGATCCTAATGATGGGGTGCGAGTAATGACAATGTCGGAAGACCCATGTGTTCAATGGGTAATGGACTAATGGTTCACATGCAGCTGACCAAGGTTGTGTGTTGTACATCAGGCTGTTACTCAAACGCCATCTATGGATGCGCAGATGTGGTCATCATACGGACGCACTGCCTCAACTATTCCAAGCTAGGCCACTCATGGTACAGTTTGATCGGATACTGTTGGTTGTATCAGGTCCTTTTATGGTGGGACAAGGACCCATTAAGGTTTCCACTGCTACATGTTGACATTAACATGTTAATACAACTGTTAGATCTGGGAAAACATGGATCCTGTAGTGGCTTAGGTGTTCAACTCCCAGACCAAAGGTTCTAGGATCGATCCCAAATATCTGCAGCCTAGCTGCAAGGGTTAGGCGCAAAAATGCCCTGACCCTTACCATTAATAATATGTATCTGAATTCACTGTAAGGCACTTTGGATAAAAGCTAAAATACTAAAATGATACGTTTTCTCAGACATTAATCTCTGCATTTTTATCAACTGAAAAGAGATGAGAGAGATAGGAAGAGAGAGAGAGACAGAGAATGGATGAAGAGAGAGAGAGGATAGAGAGAGAGAGAGAGAGAGAGAGAGAGAGAGAGAGAGAGAGAGAGAGGGAGAGAGAGAGAGAGAGAGAGAGAGAGAGAGAGGGAGAGAAGGGATGGGATAGAGAAGGGACACAGAGAGAGAGAGAGAGAGAGAGAGAGAGGGGAAGAGAAGGGAAGAGAAGGGATGGAGAGAAAGTAAGAGAATATTGGAGAGAGACAGGGACAGACAGGCATGAAGAAAGCAGTACACAGCAGCACACAGAATCCTGGGGAGCTGGTTCAGCTCAGCATTAAAAACACTGCTCATGGGGCCGGTGCCTCACCGGGTAGGGCGCATACCATTAAGGCTCAGTCCTGATTGCAGCGACCCGGGTTCGGTTCCTGCCCGTAGTCCTTTGCTGCATGTCCTCAAGTCTATCCCCCATACCTTCCTGTCTATCTCACTCTATAATAAAGCATAAAAATGAACTCATGAAGAGGGTTGATTAGCCATGAAGGCAGCTCTGATGTGTTGTAAGACGGCTCTCTCTGAAATCACCTCTCTGAGACTCTTCTCAAACTCAACAGGTTTTACACTGGGGGGGGAATCAGGACATTGTAAAATAAGATGTACACACACATCCAATTGTTGTTGTGCAGGTGCTGAACAAGTAAGGTATACTACTCCCAGGGTGTTTAATTCAGAAATATATATCCAAAACAAGAACAAGATGTTCCAGTCGAAGCTCAAATGTGATCGAAATGTGATATAAACTCTACCACGGCCCAGTACTTTCTGCTGTGCAGCTGACCTGAATTTACTAAGTGCTACTACAGTCCCTGCCTTGGGTTCTGTTGGCAAGGCTTCAGGCGTGTCCAGGACTATGTGTCTCTGCTGGGTGACACCTCAGGAAGTTCCCTGCCAGCTGCCCAGAGCGGTTTCCCTGTGCCAGAGGGTAAAAGGGATCCCCCTGTATCTCCACACAGCCATCCCATAATAACCATATATTACCATCCCCTGTGGTTCCTTCCTTGCTGTAGGCAGCGGTTAGCCCAGGCCCATCTCTCTGGGCTGGAGCACGAGAGCCGAGTGCATTTTATAAATGACACCCTGAACGTAATCTCGCAGTGCATTAACCACAATACGCCAATATAACTCTAATGGGATTTTAAACCAAATGGATGTAATTGCTACAATTTTACAGTCTGTAAAATTGTGCTGTATTATGATGTACCATGGGAAGTGTGGAAAAGCTAATTGCAAATGATCAATTATGGCACGCATTCCCCGACACACACACACACACACACACGTGCACGCAGTGAAAACTGTGTGCGTGCGTGCGTGAGTGCGTGCGTGCGTGTGTGTGTGTGTGTTGAGATGGGTAGATTACTTGTGTGAGCATTATCTTGTATATCTACTGCCCTCTTTTTTAAATTATAGTTAAAATACCTATATACGACAGGCCCTTGTGAGAAACATTTCTGATTCTGTTTTAAAACATGCTCTATAGATAATTTGGATTTAATTTGAAATAATTTTAATTATTATTGTTATAATTGTGATTATTACTACGACAGTGAATATTATCTTGTCCCACAAATCAGGTTGAGAATCACTAGTATCGTTTAAATGAACCCGGAGCAGGATGAATTAACCCGTTTAAACGGGTTAATTTTTAGGACACAAACCAGACGAACCAAGTGAGGGCCATAGAAACACTACTGTAGATGTGTGAAGAACACAGCTCTAGATTAACATTGTGAGGACCAAGGACGTCTTTGGCAATGTTTACAGTTGTTTTCTCATCAAGGATGTTGAGGCTGTAATCACAAAACTGTAGATGAATCAATGAAGTAGACTAGAGTCTGGTGCTGAATCGTCACTGAAGGATGACGCTGAACGGTCCCTGACCGATGACAATGCCCATCTGACGGAACTACTGCCCCCCTTGGCGGCAGGTCGGGCTAACTTTGGCCCGACCTCAGAGATGGTAGATGGTAGGTGTTTGAAAGACAGCTCAGAGGTCTGACTCTTGAGGACTAAGAGGAGCTAGATGAAGTGGGCTCTCGTTGAAATGAGCAGTGAATCAAACTGCTGGCACCCATACTCTCCACAAGTGTGACAGACACAAACTGAGCGGTGAGAGTGTGGGAGGAGGGGTCACCACATGATGAGATGGGTTACCCATCTTGACTGGAATCTCTGTGTTTTCACACCCTTGTGCTCCTTTAAACTAGCCCTGGGAGCCAGACGAATCTTGCAAGCTCATGTTTTATTTGCTTCCATACAAAAGGATTTCTGCCCGATACCAGATAGACCAGATAAATCACAACCGTTTATCTCATATGAGGGGGGATAAATACGATGACAATCATTCAACGACAACAAAGACGGCTGCCGCTTATCTGTAGAAAGGTCTGTTGATTCCGCCATTGAGAACTTGACGGTATATTTTCACTAAAAGAAGAACAAACGACTGCACTTTAAGCTTTTGTTGGGAAGAAAGATATATGTTTTTCTTTGCTTAGTACTGGTTCACCCGTTTCTTAGCTATGATTGGTTGGAGGCCTATTTGAGTCCAGAGGCATTTTGGTCTGCGCCCATGGTGACACCCCTTGAAAATCGAAAATGAGCGGAGAGGATCCAGACTAATGGCATGTGCAATTTGTCTGTGGATGCCAGCCTACCTTTACACAGAAAGTTAAGGGTTTCCAAGGTAAAGGACAGAAGAAACATATAAGCCTCTCATAATAAGCCGTCACATATGTTCAGTGTATGTAATGGCGGCGAGATGGAAAAAAGGTTATAAATGCTTCTCCTTGCTTCAAAGAAACGGCCAGAAAAGTTTGATAAAAATCAGTATGAAACCCCTCTAAAAGAGGAGGCACTTACTTTAATAATAATCACATGGAGAATGTTCTGGTACTGTAATCATGCCGCAATCAACTGATTGCATTCAAGTTAAATCTTCCTCGTATTCAAGGTTCCACTGTAAAATAATGACCATTAGGAATTCTGGGAAAATAAAAGAAGAGACAGCGAACGAGGGAGGGGGCGATGGGGCAACGTCTGAGAGACGCTGAATGAAAGTGAGAGGATCACACAAGACTTCAGTTACGTGGTCTTCTTATCAGGCACGCGGAAAACGAAGGTGTTTATTACCTTCACCACTCCCCAGCACACTCCTCTCTTCTGAACCCAGCATGCATACACTGTGGCAGAGTTTTTATTCCTGGGATTTGATTTCCTCGTTATGACTAATGATGCACTTGACTTCAGAGCTTCAGTCATCTGCGCTCGTCAGGTGAAATTTCATATGTCAAGCAGAGGCAGAATTTCCCATGATGCCCCTCTGCTGGTGGTTTGCTCATAGGGACTAAACTAATAGGATAGTAAATGACCAAATCCGAGCAGGAAGACAGGGATAGAAAGGGGACTTCCTTCTATATCAGCCGTTCAAAACGGTTAGACCTTGGTCACATCACCGAGGGGTACGGTCAGAGCAACAGCAGCGGCGGTCCTAAACACGTCTTGCTGTATACCACATATTCGGGGCATAACATGTTAAGTAATTCCCAAGCCCTTATCATGTCAGGTCAACTAGTCTGGCACAGCAAGGAATACCGTAGTAGAAGTACTGCCTGTTCCAAATTGCTTTTTGTCCGTGTTGAGGGTGCAACCTCGAAACTCTTCAGAAACTGCATGCCATTTAATGAGCTCTGGCTTTTTTGAACAGATCTTAAAAGTAAAAGTTTTTTTTCTGAGCAAGCGAGAAGGAAACTTCTTGGGAACTTGAGTTGAGCAACTACATGCTATTGTCAGGCCAGGGAGATACTTAAAAAAAAAACACGAATAAGATTGATAAGATGTGTCACACTTTGCTATTTTCTAATAAAAGGAAGGATTCTTCATCAGTTTCCTTGAAAAACTGACATTATTCTGGGGAGAACGCAAATCCTGGACGGATGAGGTCAGTGGTCTAACTTTTCCCAAAAAGCTTTTGTGGAAACCGAGTCGATGTTGTAGATGTTGTTAACCAAGCCTGATGGGCCCACTTTGAGTTAGAGAAAAAAGTGCTGTGATGACAGTACGACTGACCTGAAGAACTCCATGAAGGAGAACCCGTAGCCGTGCTGCTCTGCGATGCCAGCACACACCACGTTCGCAGAGGCGCCGATCAGCGTTCCGTTTCCTTCAAAACAAGACAGTCAGTCAGTCAATGTTAAAATAAGTCTTTGTTCTGCTTGATTGACAGGAAAAATCTCAACTTTATTTTCCTCTCTCTCGAAACATTTTAATGGGGTTGCAGTGAGTGAAACGAAAGAACGAAAGCATGTACTGGTGGCTGCCTCGACCCCATTGGCTCCCAGCACTAAATGCCAACCAATCATAGAACTGGATCACTGCGCTACAACCCCTCTGGAAGGCCCGGGTTTAAGGACACATATTCATCAAGAATTTGCACCAGATTAGGTCCGCTGAATTCCGGCAGGCTTTTTGTTGGTCTGTCAACAGCAATACGTCAAAAATAATGGAATTAGTAATGGAGGGGAAGTTTATCAAGACACAGGAAATGAAATGATTGACTTTGTTTATCAGAGTCCTTGAGAAAAGTGACAGCCGATCAGGCCGCTGATACAATGCATCATGCGTATGTGATTATTCCATCAGTCTGTCAGATACAGACTGGGCTACAGATTTATCTATCATCTGGTTATCACAGGCCCATCCTCCCCTTTTCAGCTACCATTAGCTTGATGAGCGTTAACTTCTTTTCAAATTAATTGAGGAGTAATATTTTAAAAACATGAAATATCCACTGTACTGTTGGTTGAATCAGGTTTTTTTGAAGTTATACATTCATTTACTTAGGGACAATAAAGTATTACGCCTGGTATTAAGTACCACTGGTGTTATTTATCACTACTGGTATTTCTTAAAGTCACTATTTTCAGTTTGTATGTTTGCTATAGCGTGTTTAAAGTGGTTCCGGGGCCTCGGCGGGTCGCCCTCCCTGTGACTGACGATTAAACCCAAACTACAGCGACAACTTTTTCACCCGTCAGCCCGTCGGCCCTGCTGTGTTGCACAGGCTAAAAGGCCAGCGTGTCAGCGGCTGCGTTTACAGATTCACAGGGGGGTGGGGTTGGCTCAGCTGCGACAAGCGCAAGCCCCGGCAATCACCTGCAGCACAAACATGTCGTCCCCCTGACAGGGCCCATCTATAAAACAGAGTCAAAGTCCTCAAAGTGCTGTGAGAATCTATCAAGAGCATCCGGAGGCCAGTGGCCAAGCGACTTTAGAGAAGGAATAGAGAGACTATGGAGGAGGATGCATGTCGGTTAGGATGCACACAAGAGAATGGGTTAGATTGATATAAGACAAAAGCTGGAAGGTGAGGGAGAAGATGTTTGAGCCATCCAGGGTATGTACGGAGAGGATTCTCTGGTTGATTTCATGGTGTGTAGAGGAAGATGAAAGTTGGTGATCTAAGGGTACTGAAGATGTTTTTTTTGTGATCTCAGAGGGTTGTGGGAACTGGAAGCTAAAGCTTGGGTGATTTCAGGAAGTTGAGAAAGAAGAGGATGAAGTTTGGGTGATCTCAGGAAGTTGAGGAAGAAGAGGATGAAGTTTGTGTGATCTCAGGAAGTTGAGGAAGAAGAGGATGAAGTTGGGAAATGTCAGGGTTTTTGGGGAAGAGGAGGATGAAGTTTGGGTGATTATAGGTGTGTGGTGAAGGAGTCAGCTCACCTCCCAGACAGGCCCCCATGGCAAGTGCGAAGATGAGCGGTTTGACAGGGAGGTTGACGTCCTCGTCCTGACTCAGGTTGATGAGAACTGGAATCTGAGGACAGACGAGGACTGGGATCAGGAAGACAAACCCTGCTGGTAACTAAACTTAGTACCCCTTGTCTTGTCTGTCATTTTAAACAGTAACAACATTCAAGTTTTTTGGAGCTACTCCAAGTGTGATTGTATTTTTTCATTGTTCTCAGCGTCACTTGTCAGATGCTTTAGATAAAGTTGACAGCTGAAGTGACGAATAACAAAGACAATATGCAAGTCATGGCAAGGATACTTCTTGCAGTAGTATAGCGGTTATGCTTTCTAAAAATGTACAATATTGATGTAGATTATGCAAAGTGAACACAAGCCAGATTGTGATTTGTTGGTTGGATGATAAAGAGATGCTGTGTTTTGGCTGTTTATCCACAGCAGGATAGTACATGTAAGTAATTAGGCACGCGTGCCCACATACACAATACATACACAAATACACACACACACACACCTCTGATCATTATCTTAAAATGAAAGCATTTAACCTCTTTAAAAACAATCAAAAACAGCTTTAACTGTGTGGAAAATTGGCTAGCCAGGCCACAATATCACTGTTCAGTCTATTTACTGAGAGTGCTGTATTATGAAACGTTTTATAGATGGTATTCAAAGAGATCGATGGAGCAGTCGCTATATAATTAGCTGCTTATCACTGATCACATTCTACCATTCAGCCTTAATAACGCAGGACAAAGCAGTCACAAACAGTATTTTTGTCAACTTGGGGATACAAATGCAGTTTGGTAGTTAGGTTGGTGTCTGTGTTTGACCCTGAAGTCAATCTGTCTATCTGTCAACCACAATTAATCAGCAGTTAGTAAAGAAATAAACATTGAGTTCCATGATGGAACATTAACAGCCTATTGGCTAGCCGATCTAAACTCTCTCTGCTATAGATAGACACAAATCATTTTCTGGTCATTTTCTCTTCTATTTATATTTGTATTTAACATTTCTATTTCTACTGTAATTGTGGTCTTTGTAACCCCCAGCACACCCTGTTCCAAAGCTTTAATTGCAGAGAACTGGAGCGGAATTGAATGTAATGATCGCTGGCTAAATGAAAGCCCTGGTTTCAATTTGGAGCGACTATCATTTTCCAAGAGCTAGATCTGAACTTGCATAAGAAATATTGATTTAAAGAAACAGTTTTTGAAATTATTAAATCTCTTTGTCCATCTCCGACCCTCTCTAAATGACTTGCGGTCACCATCCATCAATGTCAGCTTCCAAATGAAGTATCACAGAGCTGGATATATGGTCTGTCTGGAAGACGTCTAAATAAAGATATGTCTTTTAGTCTACATGTACTTTTTGTTCTCTGATCGTGTTATGAGAATGGGATTTAGTTATGAACCTCAAACACTAAACATGCTCACATCAGGCTATGAGATTTTAGTAGACCTAGGTCTTAGTGAATCTTATAGCAACTGTTTTAGGCTGTATTATTCCTTTCAGAATCCTGTTATATACAGATCCCTTTACAAGATAATATTCTCATAACTCTCATGTTCCTCCTACCATGGTGGCGGTGAAGGGGATGTTGTCTATGAGCGAGGAGGCCAGGGCAGAGATCCACATCACCAGGATGATGGCTATGGCCAGACGCTGGTCTTCTGGCACAGCCTGAGACACACGCACAAACACAGAAAGACGGATGGTGAAAGGCTGCCCTCTCTGCCAAACTGCTCGACCCCAGCAGAAGAGCAAACACAGCAGAACCCCATGGCCAAGTCAGGAAGGAGACTAGAGGGCTCCTCTATTCAGACAGAGAGAGACATGGAGGAGGGAGAGAGACATTGACGAGGGAGAGATAGAGATGGTTGCAGGAGAGTTAAGAGATGGAAAAGGAAAGTGAGACGGAGGGAGAGAGATGGAAGAGGGAGAATGCGGGAGAGAGATAGAGATGGAGAAGAGAGAGAGAGGGATGGATGAGTAGGTAGGGAGAGAGAGAGAGAAATGGAAGCAAGAGAGAGAGACGGAGGAGGAAGAGAGAGAGAGGAGATGAAGATGTTGCTGGCCAAGAGTTTCGGCCAACCCCCAAATCGCTGCGGACCAAGCCCTGGAGCACCTTCGGAGCGTTACGTGTGAAACATAACATTGTGCGGGAGCGTGCACCTGTGAAACACAACATTGCGCAGGAGCGTGCATGTGTGCAACACAAGTCATGCGGGATCGTGCACGTGGGAAACATAAGGTCTTGCGCTGGCGTTGTGCCCTGCGTGGCAGCAGATGGACAGCTATCGCCCCACTCAGACGGACATCTCCCTCCCTGTGTCTGTCACAGTCCCAGACTTTATAGTGTGTTAAGCGTGTGTGTGTGTGTGTGTGTGTGTGTGTGTGTGTGTGTGTGTGTAGTGTATAGTTGTGTTTAGGTGTGATTGTTGTATCAGTGTGTTGCATCAGATTAAGAATGTTTGTGTTGTGTATTGTGTTTTTATGTGTGTGTGCATCAGAGCAGGTATGTGTATATAGGGGTGTGTGTGTGTGTGTGTGTGTGTGTGTGTGTGTGTGTGTGTGTGTGTGTGTGTGTGTGTGTGGGGGGGGGTGTGGGTGTGAGTGTGTGGGTGTATCAGGTTAAGAATGTATGAGTATACTCTGTGTGTATCAGAGCTGGTATATGTGGAACTCAGAGTTGGCCTGTCAGGTGGGATTATTGCCAGCCGGGCGGTGGCTCCCCAAATGAAGGCTGACACAACCCTGCTGCAGGAAACACTCCTGCATGCTGCCCGCCAAAGCACTCGACCACGGCTAACAATGGGGCTGAGATAGCCCTCACGCTGCACCTCAGTGCAGTACGGCAGAACAATGAGTGTCTCATTAGTACACATCATTCTAATACTATAGCAGCCACTGCTATGAGTACTTGGACTGTATACAACTCTTGGTATAGCATCTAGAGTAGCTTACTATATATAACTAGAACCCAAATGACTAATGCCAACTTAACACTTAATAACTTCATCATAGATAATCAACATCCCACCTGGTATTAAAATAAGGGCCCTTTACGACATTGCATTAGATTACTCTAGGCCTGCATGTTCCGATAGTATATAATGTCGTTTAGTGACTAATAATAAGCCTCAATGCAATGCTGTTACTTTGTTAAGCTATCAATAACTAATCATTCTAAGTGGTCTCGCGGGGGGAGTCAGCGAAAAATAGAAGAAAAGAAGGAGGAAGAGAAGAAAAACATGAAACGTGATGAAGATGACTCACCTTGATCAGAAGAGCTGTCTGCACTCCTATGTAGTCGATGAGCTGAAGCTGAGCCAAAGCCTGCAGGGACACGAGGGGACAGGAGAAGGTGAGAAGGAGGGCACAGGATCTAACATGGGGACGAGAGGAGGTAAGGAGGAGGAGGAGGGGAACACAGGATCCAACATGGAGACCAGAGGAGTGGAGGAGGATGAGGAGCAGGGGACGACAGGATCCAACGTGGGGACAGGAAGAGGTGAAGAGGAGGGAGAGGAGAACATAGGATCCATCATGGAGACATGAGGAGGAGGGGCATGGGGAGAACACAGGGTCCAACATGGAGGACAGAAACAGCTAATCTTCTGAAATAGGCGCTACAGGTGATTCAAACTTTACTGAATAAAGACTTTGAGAAGAAACTGAAGGACCGACACAAAAGCAGTACGGCAGTCGCTAAGGAGGTAGAGCGAGTTCAATGGTAACCAGAAGGTCGCCAGTTCGATCCCTTTACTGAGTGTTCCAGGTCTCCTTGAGCTATTTCGATCCCCGGCTGAGTGTTCGAGGTCTCTAGTTCGATCCCTGTTGAGGTCTCCCTGCTCAGGACACCTAACCCTAACTGCTAACGAACCAGCTGGCTGTCACCTTGCATGGTTGACACCGCTGTCGATGTGTTAATGTGTATATTAATGGTTGCAAGTCGCTGGACAAAAGCGTCTGCAAAATGCCCTAAATGTAAATTAAAGCACTTTTTTCAATCATGCTGATGCGGCTTCTTCCTCCACTTCCTCTTTCTGGAGGCGTCCCCATGTTCATATTTTAATCATAATGAGGGGATTATGAGAAGAAAAAGAATCATGGAAGAACCTTGTTGGAAAGAAATGCTCTACATTTATTGTAATTCCAATAATTACTATTATTATTGTAATAACTACTATATTCTGGGAAAATCTAATCAAACTGAATATGCTTATTTTTGTAATTTCATTTAGAAATCCCTTTTGTAGCGATTGTACTTGACTGGAATTATTGAAATGATCATTATTATTTAGTGATTCTCATCATATCTTATATGAGTCTGTATATGTGTTCGGGAAAGGTCCATGCCTCCATCAGAACGAAGAGACCGGCGAAGAAGAGCAGCGTGGCCCACTCCACACGGTGCAGGATGATCTCAAAGTCCTGGATGTCTGCCAGGACCAGCAGCCACAGGGCGCCCAGGATGGCGATCCAGCCTGAACATCGTCAGTTAGCACATTGATCACCAATAGACAATATCATCAGCCAAATTGATAATCATTAAACGTCATTCCTCGTTCAATCTTACGTCTAAATTCATATCCATAATCAATGAAAAATATCATTAAAAAAAATTATAAGAAAAAAAACAATCAACAAATAACATCAATGATCAGTAGACAAGACAACACTTTTTTCTGTTCATGTATAAACAGCTTAGGACCCCTAAGGACCCCTAGCTCACAGACTGACTGATCAGCAGTAAAAGGTAAACAAAGTTCACTATTCTGCTAACTCTAATTAGTACAATACTGGAAACCTTGTTTTTTGCAGAGTAATGTTGGATGGCATCAAGCTAAATTAAGCTGGCTGTGGAATAGCTTAAATAATATATTTGGATCCTACTTGAGTAATAGCCCCCGGAACTCGCAGAGAACGCAGAAGTATAAACATTTCACCAGAAGAGAAGAGAATGAGAGCTCTGTGCAGTTGAATGGGCGGTGGTGTTGGTATGCAATGATGTGGAGAAGATGTCATTAAACAGGTAAGTTTTGCTAATGTCTAGGCAAAGGGCCATCTAGGAAGACATTTCACACGTGATGGGAATGGTTAGAGGGAAAGGACGGGGATGAAGGTGGAGGACAACAAAGAGGAGGACAATAATGTCATTTTTTAGGAAAATATAGGTGCACGGCCTCATGAACAGACTGAAGCCCATGTTTTTAGTCTATACTTATACTGTGTTTGATAAATTGTACAGTTTTAGTAGGGTGTTTGTGCTGAAAAATGGGTTTGTCACTCTCAAACATACATGAAGAAGAGGTTATTGATTCTACCATCAACCCTTCTCAAATTAATCTGCCAATATGTGCTGGCCAAGCCCTTTGAGACTGTCAAGGATAGAGTGCACAATTATCCATGACGCAAACCAACGTTAACGGATGAAGAATTAAATAATTAATCATAATATTTTAACTTCATATTTAGGACATGAAATATAAAGGAACATTGACCAGAGGTTTGTACAATAGTTAATGGTTTCTCTACAGTGAATGGTTTCTCTACAGTGAATGGTTTCTCGATAGTGAATGTTTTTTCAGATAGTGAATGGTTTCTCGATAGTGAATAGTGCAAATGCAAGATGGTTTTCAGTAGTCGTTTTTACACTGCCAAATATATCCGTCTTATACCGGCATGGTCCGTGCATTTACACTGACGGAGGTTATTTACCGGCTTGATTTCGCACCCCAATTTACCCTCTCGAACCCTACACATATTGGGGGGTTCATTTTCATGTAAATGCGTTTAGATGGCATCGCAGATCCAGGGGCAGAACCTGGATAGAGTTGTTGGTGACGCAGCGACATCAACATGAGTAATTCTAATTGAAGAGACTGCGAAATCCGCGAGCTGCTGACCATCATTGGAGAGAAGGCGATGCAGTCGCATTTAACAAAGACGTTGAAAGATGGTGCGGTCTACGAGAAAGTAGCAGAGGAACATTCCTTACGAGGCTTCTGTCGGGATATAAACCAAGTGTTCAGCAAACTCAAGAATATGTTGGCGCTTTTTTTTTTCTTTTGCGCTTTTAAATAGTTAATCGCGTTTGTAGTCTACACTCAGATGTAGCCGACTCTGTATGTAGCCTAGTCTTGCATGCGAGTGGCTTGAAAAAAAAACATTCAGAGTATTCAAATTATTCTAAAGAGATCTACTCTCCGTGCGTAGCCCCGCCTACTCCAATGAACCAAGAAAGCCGGCTCCATGATGAAGGTGGAATATACCCCCTCGGTTTTACATAGGCAAGACAGCGAAACTGAAGTATGTTTTCCACATTGTGTAAAAGCAGAATCCCCAGCAGAGCCACCGGTGGTTCGCTTGGATTTTAAATGGACTTTAAACGCAAAACCAATCAGGCCGCATGACTGGGTCATGTGGTCAAATGAGCTTTCGTATCCAGCATTGCTTGCATTACCCGGTAATCGTATCTGTGGTCAGGGAAGCGAGGATCCTTTCCCTGCTGAAAACGTTATGGTTGAATGATGGATTTGATAGAAACAAATCATTCCTATGTAATGTAGAATGAAACCCCCAGCGAGTGTTGCCTTTATTACCGCTATTCGTTATCACAGCAAGTGGATTACAAGACATGCTACCCGCCGGCCTCCTCTGTCCTCCATCTAGAGTCCCACCCCAAATGTAATCAGGCTTGGCATCCCACAGGTCCTTCATTTAAAAGAAGGACACTTGTTGTCCGTCATTTAACACAACACTACTTGTCATGTCAGATTAATGGCGAAACAACCGACACCAACGCAACAAAGCCGCACGGCATCAACTTAGATTTGAAAAAGGTCGGAAGAGGGGAGAAAGAAGCTCCCTAGGTTTGGCTGTCCAGCGAGGAGCAGACAGCCTACTAGCGCTCCAATTATAAGGAGGCTGAGGCCATGGTGACAGCTCATTCATCATACACAACACAACACTGTTTTTCAGAATATCTTTGGCGAGCCGCCTCTGATTGCAATTCGTCCGCACCAAGTGGCGGAAGACACTGCCAAGGCTAAAAGATATTGAATGGTTCTGCCAAAAAAACATTGCGTATACATCTTCTAAGATTAAAGAAGGGTTAAGTGATTCAGAGCCACCAGGGGGCAGAAAGTCTGTAAACATACCAAATGGGTGCTTTGCTTGGACACCAAAATGATCTTGATTTCACAATGGTTGTTCTTGGAAGACGGCCATGCTTCAAATTCAGTTAAATTCTAACATACAGGCCTTATATAGAATTAGTAAGACACATTTTGACCAGGCTCAGATCTGTACCTGGTCTCTTATTGCTGGAGGATGATTACGTGATGGCATCTTGCCACAACAACTTGTGAAAAAAAGTTACATTATTTTCTTGGTCAAAAAGTGAAGGGTTACGAAAACGATTTGTACAAAAGTGAAGGGTTACGAAATATCTTAATCATGTTAACCAGGTGACTCAGAAGGGAAATTAAAAATGTTGCCTGGTTCCAAGGGCCCCACCGGCTGGGACAGACATAGATGTGCTATTGTAGGGATTTTGCATAATTATGTACAAAAACATGTACCTGGATCATTAAAAATCAAGACCATAATAAGAGCTAAACTAAACCGAATGAATGCATAATGGCGTCTCATTTCCTCAAAGTGATGTTGTGGCCGGTTATCAGGACTGATTGTTCCCTGCTTTCTGAGTACATTAATAATAAGCTCTATTTGAATAGAGAGAGATATCTCTCTCTCTCTCTCTCTCTCTCTCTCTCTCTCTCTCTCTCTCTCTCTCTCTCTCTCTCTCTCTCTCTCTCTCTCTGTCATGGGCATATGTGTGAATGTGTATATGTATGTGTGTGTGTGTGGGGGGCGGCTCCCAGCAGATTGTATTATTAACTGAACACGTCTGCTTTCTGGTCTTCAGCAGAGATCATTTGGTTAACTTCAGTGTTAATTGTGCTTACAGGCTAGATCCACACTGCAGAAAAGCAGCTGTCGACAGACACAATGACAATCAAGCCTGAGATGGAAAAGTCCGAAGGAAGAGATATAATCCTTATCTTTACATCCAAGATAAGGGATATACTGGTTTAAGAAGCTGACAACAGAGAACTGGCAGGATAGTATACACGTGGCTAGGGTGTTTGACTCGCAGCCAAAAAAAGCACTTAGTTAGATCCCCAATGTCCACCACCAACCTGTAAGCGTCTTAGAGTAAGATTACCCCTAACCCCTACCTGCTTTTTAATTGCATGTATGTGAATTATCTGTTCGGTGCTTTGGAGCATCTGCTAAAATACTTGATTCTGATTCTAATTATAAAATAGTGAATAACAAATAGGAAAACACTGTTCTTAAGCACCTGGTACACTGAGGGAGTATATTTGACATCTTTGTGGCTCTTACATCCTAAATGTTTCTATATCTAAAGCGAACAGAACCACAGCTTTGAGGATATCTGTAATGTATCTCCGGTCGTAATGAAACATATTTCATGGAGGAGGAGGAAACGACAAAAAGTAGGTAAGATAACGTACAGTAATGGGCTTCTATTCACCGTAGGAAAATATAAACCTTTAAGATGTAAGATTACTGGATCACTATTACCGCCTCAGGACAGTATATGGTATACTGGACACAGTATACCAGGTATTTATAAACAATATTGTAGTAATAAGTCACTGAGCTGGTGGCTTACAGCACCTCGGAGTTGACGACGAACAAGTCTACTAGATTTGACGTTTTCAGAAATGATTTCAGAAACAATAGTTACACCCGAGTTGGAAGATATTATTCGGGGACATGGATGGACGGGGTAAGGGTGGGGGGGGGGGGTGATGTGGGCTGGGTTTACCGAGGTCCAGGTGGATGCTGGGAACGAAGGAGTTGAGGAAGAACATGAAGATGACGACAGCGAGGACGGAGACACACTTGACCAGCAGAACTGTGTCGGTTATCCTGTGCTGTGGAGGGCAGAGAGAGTGGTGGGTGTAATTGTGGTTGCTGTTCTGGTCTTCATTAAGTTCATGTGTTATAGGGCTTATACATGGATACACAATGACCCCCTCCACTTTGTGTTGGCAGCAGTGTTATTTTTATCAACGTTTAGTAATTGATCATGAAATGATTGTCTGATTAAGTGATGAAATTAGGTCGTTATGGAGTGAAATTGTTGTGTTGCACACTAGAACTGCCACCGTGTTTGTAAATAATGACAGGATAGGGAAGGGCGACAGTCGAGGGAAGAGAGACAGAAGAGTGAAGAGAGTGTCGAGGGAAGAGAGACAGGAGAGAAAAGAGACAGTCAAGGGAAGAGTGACAGAAGAGTAAAGAGAGACAGACGCGTGAAGAGAGTCGAGAGAAGAGAGACAGGAGTGAAAAGAGACAGTCGAAGGAAGAGAGACAGGGGAGTGAACAAAGACAGGATAATAAAGAGAGACAGTCGAGGGAAGAGAGACAGTCGAGGGAAGGAAGACAGTCGAGGGGAGGAGAGACAGCCAAGTGAAGAGAGACAGGAGAGTGCAGAGATACAGTCCAAGGAAGAAACAGGAGAGTGAAGAGAGACAGTGTGGGGAAGAGAGACAGGATAGTGAATAGAGACAAGGGAGTGAAAAGAGGCAGGAGAGTGAACAAATACAGGATAGTAAAGAGTGACAGTCTGGGGAAGAGTGACATGATAATGAAGAGAGACAGTCTGGGGAAGAGAGACAGGACATTGTAGAGGGAAAAGGGGGTTGAAGAGAGACAGGAGAGTGAAGAGAGATAGTTGAGTGAAGAGGGAGAAGGGGTTTGAAGAGAGACAGGAGAGTTAGGAGAGACAGGAGAGTTTGTGCAATGAAAGAGGGAAGCATTTGACGATCAACGATACCAAACCTCTGTCCTTTTAACCAGAAGTATTGATCCTCCACCCTATATATACAGTGTAAATACACACACATTTGTATGGGCTTTTGTCCCCTCATGAAAAGGAGAGTGAAGAGACAGGCAGGAAAGTGGGTTGAAATAGAGAGAGGGAATGAGAGGTAGCATAGTGACGGCGGTTTGGAACAGAACCTTTTGCTCCCCTAGGAGTGGTGCCTTTGTGGTTAGCGCCTTAGCGCACCTCCTCTCACTCAGTTTACGTGTTGTTATTTGTACCTTTTTCTGCAGCTCCTTAATGTTCTGCTCCCAGTTCTTATCCTCCTGGGATATTTCTCTGCAAACGGAATAAAGAGTTTGGTAAATGTTTAATACATTGTAATTAAACATTAACTACATGTCATTAACTCAATGACTAATTGAGTCATAATTAATCAAAATTACACAATAACTACATACGTTTTGGCATGCAGCATATTTCCTATATCACCATATTTAATTATGTTAAATATATTGTGATATAGGTCAGGCATTGCTACACAAAGTAGTATATAAATATAAACTACAATACTTCTACTTCTTTGATTACAGAATTACTTACTCAATTCAGTACACTTAATTACTTTAAAGTGTCTGCTTTAAATGTTGCTTAACAATTCGATTTCAGTTAATATCAATGGCTTAACAGGTATTATTGTTGCTATATGCTGTTAAATGTTTCAAACCTTTAAATTATAAATCAACCCCAAAATCTCATTTTTATTTCAGTTGAAAGCTGTTCCTTCTGGGACTTAAAAGGTGTCTTTCTTTGTTTTTTTTATGTTGTTAAGGGAAGAAATTCTCTGTAAACTACAAGAAGTCTGCAATTTCCAGCTCAAAACACACTTCCAGAGTGGTCGTTTTCGGCACGTGCACTCTCACAATTTTCTCTCAAAATGTGTGCTTTGCCTCAGATCGCGTTTTCTGAACCTCCGGCGGCTCAGACGGGGGTGTTTCATACCTTCCTTACCCAAGGAACATGTCACTCAACACTAGCGTCTCTGTGAGTAGCCGCAGTGGTGTTCTGTTAAAGAACAGTTATCTGGTGTCTCTACCTCTGGAAGGTCTTCATCATGTTACGCAGCGCGCTCTCCAGGTTCAGGACCTTCTGCATCAGGAGACACTTGATGGCCGTCTCCTCGCGGCTCGCGGGGTTGATCCGCTGGGCCGTCTGCCGCCACACCAGGATCTCATGCTTCAGCTCTGCATGAACACAACACACACACACACACACACAAACACACACACACACACACACACACACACACACACACACACACACACACACGCACACACACACACACACACACACACACAATCATTAAGACATTGCCGCATACACACACGCACCAACAGACGCTCACCGACGGTGGTGGTGATGGTGTTGGTGATGGTGTTGGTGGTGGTTAGTTCCTGGTGATCTTGGTGGTGGTTAGTGACTGGTGGTGGTGGGGATGAAGTGGAGGTGATGGTGGTAGTGTTGGTGGTAGTTAGTTACTGGTGTTGGTGGTGGTGACGTGGGGGTGGTGAGGTGTATTATGGGTAATGGCTGCGGGTCCCTGCACCAGCTGGGGGATATATTAGCGTGTTTGCACTCAATAAGCTCTAAGCCCTCCCGCAGGGAAACTAATGGATGGAGGAGAGGGGGCTGTGGTGACCAGCTCTGGGTAGGAGCCCTCGCTACGCTCCTCCGGGAGGAAGTGCCAGCGGGGAACTCTTCCAGGACGACGGGTGTTGCCAGGTGACCCCAATAGCGGCTTGATTGGTGCAGGAGAAGAAAAACAAACAGTTCCTGATTAGTGAAATGGAGGGAAGGAAAATCGCTAATGGAGGAGAGCTACGGTTAGGCTTAGCTCTGACCGTTGGGAGGATCAGGAACGACCCAGAGGACACACGTCTCAGAGCTGACGCAAGACCATTATAGACCAGTAGAGTCAACATCAAACCAGAATAAACCAGGAGAGACCAGCAGTTAAGTCCAGTAGAGAGACCAACTGAGACTAACAGAGACCATTAGAGACCAACAGATACCAGTAGAGACCGAAAGAGACCTTGGGATACCAACGGAGACAACAGAGACCAGTAGAGGCCATCAGAGACCAGTAGAGACCATAAGGGACCAGTAGAGACCAACAGAAAACTGCCGCCACCAGTGTGTCTTCCTTCTCTTCCTCACCCTCATTTCTAGGCCTGAAGAGGAGAATTCTAATGTTCTACCCCTCTGGGTGCTCTGTGGGGAAGGGGGCCGTATAGATGTGTCTCGCCTTAAAGCGTCCATTAGAAATAACTCCATGTATTTCTACGTGATTAGTTTTCCCATTAAGGTTTATAACGCAGCAATCTTGTGTCCTGCACCGAACCTGAGCTCCGACACCAGGGAGATTAAAATGTTGAACGGCGTGCCGGACAGATGCATTATCGACAATAAACTGTGGCTCCCGGACATCTTGCACAAGCAGGGATTAACTAGGATGGTTATTATGGCTGTGGTTATTATTGTGGTTCCCTTCTGATAAGGCAGAGAGGAGACAGTAGCCTACGGCCATATATGTTAAACAGCCCCGTGCATTTGCTGCTACATGGGGGCTATCTCCGTTTTCTAATTGAGACGTTTAGCCGCTGTTGTTATCAAAAGCGACGTACGGGGAATGCTTTCAGACACATGGGCTGGCCTGGAGGCATCTTCCTCTGCAGGCAGACAGTGAGTGCTGGATTCAAACCCAGAACCTTTCAGCCGGGGGTCAGACAGCCGGACAGCTAAACACATCTGACAATCATTTACAAAATAGTAAGGAAACCCCCAAGTCCTTGAAGCAAAGTGTGAACTGTACACAAATGCCAGCCTCCCTCTACTAGCAACCTCAGTCCTCTCTTAACACAAAGAGTTGAGCGGATAGGCAGTTGGGGGAAGTTAGCTTTAGCACTTCACCTCACGAGACACCCCACACGGAGTGCCACAACACATAAGTGCCTGGCCGACCTTTGTACAGGGAGTGATCCAACCAGACGCAGGGCGTGTTGATGCTTTTAGCGCCACATGCTTCTCCACCATGCACATCCATCGTGACAATGCAATGCGGTCATAGTTAATTGCGCTTGTTTGTTTGTTTTATATATTGTCACTGTAACTATCGAGATAGGTGGGAAGGGACATCTTGCTCAATGATGCTTACAGGTTAGGCTGATGGGGGGAACTGATAGGGGGGATGGACCCTTCTGGCTGGGAATCAAACACACTAACCATGACACGATCATGGTCCCCTAGGAGCATTGTTTCGATTTAGGATAACTACAAACAAATACAATTATGAGGGGCCAGGCAGAGTTTTGATTGGTGCATTGGTTAGCGTTTCATTAATCACTGGATCAGTCTGAAGAAGCTCTTCAGACGTCTGAGAGATGGAATGCGGCCGGTCTGGGGAATTGGTCCCAGGCAGGGAACATCAGAGTAATAACATTATGGTTCTGATCTCACAGTCATCTGATAATGGGGGGCCCGCAGCCGTGTGTATGTGTATGTGTGTGTGTGTGTGTGTGTGTGTGCGCACTCTAGATAACACAAACACACAAACATTGAACAATGCGGGCAGATTCGCACGCACCATGCACACCCATTGTTTGCATAGTGCGTGCGTTTCTGCATGTGTGCAAAAGAATGTAGGAAAGTGCCTGTGTTAGCAGCCAGACGGATGTGTGGGGGCTGAATTCTATGCTATTCTAATAAAGTATGTAATGTTCCATACCATTCTATTAATCTTCTTATCAGAGGCCATCTGCATGTGGAGAAGGTTAGCCGACACTAAAAGGCTTCTAATGAAGGGTAAAAAGTTTCCAACAGAGCTGGTCTTAATGGTTCATTAATCACAACCACAATACATGTGCATGGAGGCTGAGCTCATCCAGTCCCTCTGTCAGTTCCGTTGTGTCCTTGAGACCTTGACAGCTAATCCCGTTCGGAGGTGCGTTCAGAGCCTGTCTAGGATACTGTGTACAGCGGTTCAGACGTACCAACGATCTCGCTGGACTCCTTGTTGTAGAGCTTCTTGTTCCAGTATAGCAGGCGAAGCATAGGGAAGGAGGTAGCAAGGACCAGGACGATCCCCAGGGACATGTATCCCGTGAAGCCCGCAAAGTCGATCCCCTGTGGGACACAGGGAAATCATTCACAGTTACCTCCACAGGAATTCATGATTATTATGGGAAATCTTCAGGCACAGGGACACATTAATAAAACATCAAAACGCAACGGAGCAAGGTGCCGTGTGTTTAACCGCAGATTAACATTCTTTTTTTTTAAACAACTGACAGAAATTTGACGCGGCACACTTTAAAAAAAAAGAACGCACAATATCGACTAACAGACTGTTGGAAATGATTTGTTGGCTCTTATCTTGTTGTTTTTGGCCAGGGGGACTTCATTGTTAACGGGGACCAGATGGTGAAAAGATGAAATAATTTTTTACATGATCAACAACATCCACCAGTTCATGTGCTGGAAAGCCATTTCATTTCTGGGTTAAAAAAAAAACAGAAAAAAGGATAGTGTAGTGGTAAGCGTATTCGACTCCCAGCAGAAAAGTATTGGGTTTGATGCCTCAATTTTCAAAGTCAACCTGTAGGCATCCTATAGAGCAAAATTCCCGATAACCCCTACCTGCTCTTTAATGACCTGTCTCTGTACTGCCAAACCCCTACCTGCCCCTTCATAATATACATCTCTTTTCTCTGTTAGTTGCTTTGGATTGAAGCGTCTGCTAAATGACCAAATTATACAGAAATTTAAACACCAATAGCTAACGCTACCTCATGTCCCATGACATGAAAATCTTTTCTAGGATTGTTCTCTTCATCCAAACGCCCTTCATGGTGAATATCAGGGGGATATAGTACAGAGGAGACGGTATGAGACAAGACAGAGCCGGTATGAGAGAGCCAGCAGAGTGATGTGATAATTGTGTCCTTTGGGAATGACATAAGTTTCCCAGAGAGGCGGGTTGCTCCTTTTCCCAGAACTTCATTGCACAGAAAAGATCTATTCATCATTGTCATCAGAGTGCCTCAAAGTGACCCGTGTGCCGTCTCAGCAAAACACAATGAAAGCCCCTGCACACTCGCACATGCATGTCCTTTTACCAAGTCGCCTCGGCACTCATTTTATAATGAATTTAGTAGTAAGTATTTTTGTATATATGTATGCCTGCAGGGGATTATCTGGCTTTTATTGTGAAACAACGGGACAGGTAGTATAAGTGGAGAACAGTGTCCTCTGCAGGACTAGTGTTGTATTGTTTGAAGCAATGTCAAAACTAACGACAGACGGGAGTGTAATTAAAAGCAATCGAAGCCTTCCATTTTATTGTATTTCTGAGATGGAAAGGGTCCGTGGGAAGTGGGAAGAGGCTGTTGCGTCTGGCTTTGGCATATTGCTCATCAAACCAGTCAAACATGATGACAATTTGAAAGATCAACATCTTATTTTTAGTTTCACAATTTATGTGTCCTTACTGAGAGAGCGAGAGACAGAGAGAGACAGAGAGAGAGAGAGAGAGAGAGAGAGAGAGAGACAGAGAGAGAGACAGAGAGAGAGTGAGAGCGAGAAAGAGCGAGACCGAGAGAAAGAGAGAGAGGGAGAGAGAGAGAGAGAGAGAGAGAAAGAGAGAGACCGAGAGAGAGAGAGAGAGGCAACAGAAAGAGAGGGAAAGAAAGAGGAGAAAGAGCAAGAGTGATAGAAGGACAGGAGGGAGGGAGAGAGAAAGAGCGAGAGAGAGAGACCGAGAGAGAGACCGAGAGAGATAGATGGATAGGTTGGAGAGAGAGAGAGGAGGGGCACACAATGCCCGTATGAAATGATAGAAGAAGACTTCAAAGAGCTGGTTGTGCTACTTGCTGTGTGCTACGAGCTAAACGCTACGTGCTTCTGAGTAACAAATCCCACACAAGGGTAGCCTGACAAGAGACAGAATTCCCTGAACACATACACAGCCGCCAGACACACACACACACACACAAAGACACATGCTCCTCTCACTATCCAGATTACCATGAGCATCCTGCAAACAAAACAGACACACACCCTCCTTATCAGGGGCCAGACATGAGTGCTTTCCAATATTCTCGCTGCTCAGTCACCTGGGAGACCCTGCCAAGACAACCTGGACAGTAGGGGGGTGTGTGTGTGTGTGTGTGTGTGTGTGTGTGTGTGTGTGTGTGTGTGTGTGTGTGTGTGTGTGTGTGTGTGTGTGTGTCCTCATATGGAGGGGGCGTGGTTGAGTCCGACCTACCGAGAGGCTAGAATGTCAGCCCCCCCCACCAGCGCCACCCACAGCTGCTTGGAGAATGTCAGAGTCTGCAACAGGAGGAGATCTCCTCCCAGACCCCTTCGTCCAGACCACTAGGCCAGCCCACAAGCCCCAGACCCCCATCTGGGTCCTGGTTAACCCTGACACGGTTGGGAGCTGTCATGGTAACAGTGGCTCTCATAGATTGAAGCTGTAACCTGTAAGGACATCCCAAAGTTATCACCATGTAAAGCTTTGCAGAGATGCAACCCATGTTTTCCTTCTGTAAGAAAGTGTTTGTGGCTTCAGGGAGCCGGCAGTGAAGAGAGCGAGAGAGAGAGGGGGGATTGCACATGCCGCATGGGGGAATCGAACCCAGGTCACTAGGAGACGTACCGCCTACCACACAGGGCGAGTGCACTAGCGGTCGGAGCCCGTTCAGCATGTAGGACTAGCATATCTGTATTTGAGCGGCAGCTCTCATGAGTCCAGATCCACTGTCTCTCGCCGCCGTGCACGACGCCGCCGTGGTGTTGCAGCGTGTCTGGTGGCGTTGCATCACGTCTCACTGACGTTACGTTTCGTTTCATCTCTCTCTCTCTCTCTCTCTCTCTCTCTCTCTCTCTCTCTCTCTCTCTCTCTCTCTACACAGATTCCCTTTATACCAACCCCTGGCGCGACCCACCCCAACCCTAGCTTGTTAGAAAGAACAGGTGGTGTCAGGGCGGTGCAGATCTTAGAGGTCTCAGAAGAGGCCGAGTACAGAGACACCGATCAGTGTCAGACCAGACTAAACGATCTAGAGTCTCAGGGCTCGGACTCACAAGTACGTCTCTAAACAAATTACTGAGCAATGGACTGAGGCTAATCTCAAAGGTTTTGTTATTAAAACTTGTTGGAAAACAATTAGAGACTTAAACGCTTTTGCGAAAAGTCGCAAATGCATATACGTCTGGAACCTCTCATTTACAATTCTTAAGGGGCATCAACGGCTGCAGACCAAAATGCCCTTTGCTGTGATTGGATATAAAAACAAACTATGAGAAAAACAGAGCTGAAAATCTGTCTGAGCGGGAGGGGGAGCCATACATCTGTCAGAGCAAATGAAATATGAGCGTGCAGATTAGTCTGGTTCCCAGGCTGAATCCAAGCCGGTGAGGAATGTAAGACGAGATTAATCAAAATCAAAGTCAATTAACCAAAGAAACCAAAGGAAACAAGAGTGTGCATTGAATCTGAGCTGCGGCCCTGTCCATGTCACAAAACAGGTGACCCCACAACACAAACGTCTGTATGATTTATGGTGATGGCGTCCCGGGTCCAGACGCCACGCCCCCACACCAGCGTGTAACCACGGACAGCGCCGTGCTAACGAAGATAGAGGAGAGCACGTAGCGACCAACAACAAGCCCAATGTGTACAGGGCAGACCGGGAGATGAACCACGCCAGGGTTTGTTCAGGGAAGGTCATACATGTTGTTAGCAACACAGGGAAAGGTAAACTGACCCCATCTCCTGCCTGCTACTTAACGACTCGTATCTGTATTAACTTGCTTTTGATCATAGCGTCTGCTAAATTACTTTTCTCAGAAAGGAAAACTGTTAAAAATGATCAAATACTCGGGTGACAAAAACGATAACCTGTGCCCACCCAGATTGGATTGTACTGCTCTCCCTAAAGACACCCTGAAGTTTGCAGTTCAGGATGGAATTTAACCTGTGATACCTTAATTGGGATGATTTTACAAAGTTGTCTAGAACCTCTAAAACACATCTTGAAAGAGACTTGCTTCGGTGTCAGCCAACTTAACCCATAGATTGACCCTCAGCAAAACCTGACAAATTAAACCAATTAAGATGTAAACAGACCTGAATCTGGTGTGTGCGTGAGTGCGCGTGTGTGTGTGTGTGTGTGTGTGTGTGTGTGTGTGTGTGTGTGTGTTTGTGTGTGTGTGTGAGTAAAATCAGAGGTCGTAATGATCCTATAAGGAACTCTCTGCTAATCCGTCTTCATGATCATGAGGAAAAGGTCAAGCGAGTCGCGCGCCCAGATGATTTAACACTACTTCCTACCTCATTAGGAAGAAGTTCTGGGAGGAGGGTTCTATTTGGTCCACTGATGCACTATTACACACAGACCCCAGGTCAGAATAATGATAATACCTCATTGGGTTTATATTGCGCTTTTAATTCCAATAAAGAGCTTAAGACAGTGTGTGTGTGTGTGTGTGTGCGTGTGTCTGTGTGTGTGCGTGTGTGTGTGTGTGTGCGTGTGTGTGTGTGTGTGTGTGTGTGTGCGCGTGTTTGCATGCATGTGTGTGTGCTTGCGTGCATGTGTGTGTGCGTGTGTGTGTGTGTGTGTGTGTGTGTGTGTGTGTGTGTGTGTGTGTGTGTGCATGTGCCTTCAAAGTTTGGCTGTGAGGTCTCCTCAGCCACCAATAACAAAACTGAATGTTAAAAACGAACTAGCACTAAAATGTTCGCTTCATATATCTATCTCATATAAATCTACCTTATCTATCTTTAGACAACACACAAGAAAGGTGGTGGGGGGCTTTCTAATCACAGATCATTCATTATTCATGCTGGCTGGATCGTTAATGGTTTGCATGTTTAATGGTTTACCCCAGAGATTCCAAACCCGGGATCGAAGGGGTACGGGAGCTGCTCCCGGGGGCTTCTTGTTGTTAAAGATCTAGAGTTTACATTGTTATATCTACTAAACCAAAAATGCAATATAGAAATTTATTGAATTTGGTTAAGCTTATGTGTGCTGACTGTTACCGATCTGTAAAGTTGGATGACAGAAATAGCAAAGTACACCTCAGCATCTTCCCTTTCTTGACGTCTCCCGGCAGACCGCTACAATATGACTAGATGGTAGATAATAGTATAATAAGGTTTCTCTAGAAAGGCAGAAATATGAATAATGGTTATGGCTTGATAATAAAAGATGGTTTAATATTAGTAGCAGAGGAAAACACGTGGTTTGGTGTGGATGAAGGGGTACTGATGGAGCAGTAGGTTTGGCAGGTGTCACTCCACCTGGATCTTGGAGTGAGTCTCAATTATGTTGTTTTGGTGCTCACCTCCTTGCGCAGCGCCTGATTGGAGACGATGATGACGTTGGGGGGGTCTCCCACAGCTGTGGCTGCCCCTCCGATGTTGGTGAAGATGACTTCTGCAATCAGGACATGTCTTGGATCCAGGTTCAGCACCTCGCACAACCTGGCGGATAGAAAAATATATATATAAAAAGTCAGGAAAGAGACTCTTCAGCTCTGATTACATGGCAGCGAGGAGCAGGGAAATAAATACAGAAGTACAGTTTGAAGCCGACCCCGAAAGCCTTTCTCTAATTAGCATCGCCGTGTTCGGCAAAAGCATTGCCGTATAAATTGTGTGGCTCATGGCCCTGGTCAAATCAACTTCTCGAGTCTGACCTAGATTCACTTTTTGCTCATTCCCTGGATGCATGGCCTTTCCCGAGATCCTTTGCTTATTAACAATACAAAACCCCCTAACTTAACTCTCTCACACTAACTTGAGCACCTAACCGTCATAACACCTAACCTCAATCATCATAATACCTTATCTCAACCATCATCATAACACCTTATCTCAAGCATCATAACACTTTATATTAATCATCATGTGCATTTATAGCAGAAATGTTTTTTTTTATCTTGGATTATTATTAACCCAAGACAGGAAATAAGGAAAATTTGTTTCACATTATTCTAACCTGCTGCTGCTAACCAGTCAATTTATCCCAAATTGAATGCTGATAGAATATGATACATTGCATGTTCTAGAATGCTCTAGCGTTCTATAGTGCCTCATGGCATTTTCTAGAATTTTCTAGCCTTCTATAGTGTCTCATGGCATGTTCTAGAATGTTCTAGCCTTCTTTAGTGTCTCATGGCATGTTCTAGAATGTTCTAGCCTTCCAATAGTGTCTCATGGCATGTTCTAGAATGTTCTGGCCTTCCATAGTGTCTCATGGAATGTTCTAGAATGTTCTAGTGTTCTATAGTCTCCAATAGCATGTTCTAGAATGTTCTAGCGTTTTATAGTGTCTCATGGCATGTTCTAGAATGTTCTGGCCTTCCATAGTGTCTCATGGAATATTCTAGAATGTTCTAGTGTTCTATAGTCTCCAATAGCATGTTCTAGAATGTTCTAGCGTTTTATAGTGTCTCATGCCATGTTCTAGAATGTTCTAGTGTTCCATAGTGTCTCATGGCATGGTTGCCATCTTCTCTTGTTTTCCGGAGTTCTCTCAATGCATTCTTGGCATTTTCAAGCACCTTCTCACTAATTTTAGCATATGTTCCCTCTGTGTTCTCTGTCACTACCTGATGGTGACGGGCGTGAACAGCATCATGGTGGTGACGTTGTCCAGGAAGGCAGAGAGGATGGCCGCAATGAGGCAGAGGATCATGATCATGGGCCACACTCTTCCTCGGGACAGCTGGTAGGCCTGCCGAGACGGACAGGACGGAGCAGTACTGTGTTAAAACTCATGGCGGTCAGATGTAACAGTTGTAAAGAGAGGGCGCAAACCGCTGTTAGGCCTGCGTTGCCTCCCTCTCTGCTCCCTCCCTCGGCAATTGAGTAGTGGCAAGGCAATGCAGGTAATTGCTCTGCTTGGTCCGAAATGAGCCCGGGAGCAGACTCAGATCTAAATTGATTGTACAGAGTCAGATAGCCGACGGATGGCTGGGGAATCATGCTATGCTACTATCTGAGGGTTGTAAATTGGCAACAGATTACACTAAAATAAGGGTCCTTAAAATCGTATTTCGAGCACCTTTAATTTATTCACTGCGCTTGAACCCTCAAGAACTCACGGGCCGTCGTCTGTTCAGCCCAGCAGCCCAGCAACCCACCACCACAGTATTGTGATTGCATTTTCATTGAGTGGCCCAACTTTAGCAGAGGCTTTCATGCAAACCGACTTACAAATAAGGCTGGGAACAAATCAAAGCACCACGATCAATATTGGAGCAAAGTCAAATAAAGTTCAAGTGCTGCACATGCAAGTTTCTAAAATCCAAACAACTGGAAAAGAGTAGTGCAGAGTAGCTCTAGCAATCCCAGGTTTGTAGTCAAGTGCCTAAAACCAAGGTAATAGACATTCTAAATTCAACACGCATGATTACATCAGGCCCAGACAGGCAGGACGTCCTGATCAATGGGAGAACTGCAGAGGCCCCCCCAACGCCCAATCCGATCACAATCACTGCTGCACTTTGTCCCGCCCTAACATCATGGTTTACAGGCAAATCTGTGATGTCACATGTCAGAACCAATAGGCTCTGATGGCTACTCCGCAGCGCCTCAAAACCTAGGATGGGTGGAAAAGGTGTTTAGGTAAATTTTAGGAGTTTGCTCCGACATATTTTTAAGACAGTTCCTGTCACAAAAATGCTGAAAAAACACATACCGTTAATGTGTGTGTTTCTATTTGTCTATGGTATTGTATACTTATGCCTCTAATGGTCTTAAATAAATGGTTTGTTTATACCATGGGGGGCTTTTTTCAACTAGTTGTATTCTCTTCTATTCTAAATTGCAAAAATCCAATTTTTACTGTGTAAACAGCTCAGAAAGCACATATTTGCCTATGTGTGCCAAAGTGATATTCCCCTGGACCCAAATCTTCAGGAAGCTATGAGACAAGTGCCCCACAATATACAAACATAATTTCCATTGTGGAATGGGATTTTAATGAATGCGAGCATTTGCTAGCAATCAAGATTGAGGCCAACCTTTCTGTGCCAAAAATGCTTGGTGGAGGTTGAGGTTGATGGAGGAGGTGAATTCTTGAGTGAACTCCAACTGAACTCACCTTCATCGCACAGTAGTCAAAAAAGCCTGTGTCTGAAAAAATGGCCACCAATATCATCTGTGAAAAGGAAAGGGTATTGAGTTAAATTCTGCATCCGTCGTCACTCTAACCCTACGAATAACAAAATAATGTTGAGTTTTTAACAAAGGTTTCAATGCTGTCTCGTTCAGTATGGACACCCGGGAAACTATCTCAGGACGAGATGGGAAAGAGAGAAAGCTTTTAACAGATCACAACAAGACATTGGACAGACAGAGGGTTTTTGAACAGATAAGAACGAGAGCAGGGACGGAGAGAGAGAAGGGACAGACCGAGAGCTTTTAACAGATAAGAACGATCCGCCAGCCAACCTGCAAATGAGTCACACATAATTGTCTTTTAATGATGTTGTGCAATGCGTGTGTGTGTGTGTACGCGTGTGTGTGCGTGTGTCTGGGAGTGTGTCGGTGGGCAATTGTGTTTGTGCATCTCAGTGTGTGTGCGGTGTGTATATGTGTACCTGGGTGTGCGTCTGTCTCTGTGATTGTGTACGTGTGTGCGCAAACCACCGTAGTGCGAACACAACACACTATGATGAACTCAAGCTAAACCTTGTGTTTCCGGGAAACTGTTTCTCTGAGCTACTTTGCGGGACATACTCATCTATTTCAGAGCGGACTTGATAGTGTATGTTAAGTGCTCCGCTTCCTGTTTCCATGGAGACCAGCTTCGAAATCATGAAAAGGTCACTGGGGCCGGTCGCCATGAAAACAGAAGAGTGAGGGAGACGGTTGCTAAGGACCTGACAGACACTCGCTCAGAACTCTAGGGTACATCCCTCTATTCATGCTAAACAGTAATAACACTCAATAATATGATATAATCTAGATTTGAATGTGGAGTGACTGTGGTTGATGACTGGTTTGAGCCATCACTGAGGCCTGGTTTTACCTGGCCCGATTGAGGCTGATTAGACCCTGGGGCAGGCTGAGGCTGCACACCTGGGGTGCATTTGAATAATCAAGGCACACAGCATAAAACCACCCTCACCACACATACTCTGGGGGAGTTCCAGCATTTACCACCTGCTTCTACGCTCTGGCGGTAACATCTTGCCCCGGTGTCCCATGTGTATGCAGAGCCCAGCAAAGCCACTAAGGGGCTGTATGGCAGGGTCAACCTCTACAATAATGTAATGAAACTTAGTAAGGCGTAAGTTATAACCGTTAATGACAATAAAGAACATACTTTTATTTAACGTTAAAAATAATTTGCTTTATATGAGATAAATAGTTTGCAGGAGATACATAAATATTAAGGAGATGGTTTAAGTAGATACATTGATTATTGAAATAACATTTTATTTTGAGCAGTTTATATGCAATTTATGGTTGGCCTAGATACATCAGTATATGAATAGTTGCATTGCATTTAACTAGTGCTAACTGTCTTGTTAAACACACACTGTCGTAATTAGATGTTTAGTAGATATATCGTTTTAGTTTATCAGTGAAAAGCTTTTCTCTCATTCTTCTCACCATTCCAAAGAGCAGGGCGAGAGTTTCGTAGTCGATCCACTCCACCACTGTCACCAAGCTGGGCCGCTACAAAGACACCACACACACACACACACACACACACACACACACACACACACTTTACTTTTATTACGTAAGCTAGTTACCCTACACATATGATGTGCCAAAAAAGAAAAAAACAACAATTTAAAGTGTAAATCCCAAAGATCTTCAAAGATTTACATTTAAATTAATATAGTTAGAACCCACCTATTGCCCAAAGAGGTCAAATCATTCATATTGAGCATATGGTGAAAGCCCTTGCATTTGCACTGTTATGAATGTTAATAACTGGGTGCCGGTGGCCCCTTTCCCGCCATGCATTCAAACCACAAGCATCACAGTTAGTGACGTGTTTTCATCAGCCAGCAGTGCTTCTTTCACCAGAGGGGGCCTGGCAGAGCTACCTTAACAGGCTCTCTCTTCAAATCACTTGTATGTGTGTGTAGTGGCGTAATGCTTTATAAAATAAAAATAGCCATACCATAATATAACACTAAAAGCTATTAACTATCTACCACACATAATGTAAAAGTAAGAGTTATAAGCTAGCTACTAGACCATAATATAACAGTGATATCATAATACATCAGTCGTAGCTATTAGCTAGCTACGATAGCACAATGTAACTGTAATAGCTAATAGCTCATCTAACAGTGTATAGCATACATCTCCAATGATAGCCAGGGCAGCTAACGCCGCCAGGGAGCCCAGCATGGAGGCCAGAGTGCGATGGACGACCTGAAAATCAAACAAAAACACATTGCACAAGAGCAAGAGCGACACAGAAAAACAACTTAATCTGAGGATTATTACTCTCTCAGACATACACTCACACACGCAAACACACCCACACAAAACGCATATCATAACGCAAACACACACACACACAGACATACAAAGTGCATATCTAGATATGCTTGCACACGCATACACTCACACAAAGTGTATATCTAGGTACGTATGAACACGCTTACGCACACCACACAGAGTGGATATCTAGACACACACACAGTGGGCAAAGATGCATATTTAATCTTTGCCCAGGGGTTAATGAGGGCGACCCAGGGTGCACGCGGAGTGCACACTGATGAGCACAAGGAGCTAGTGGAACGTTTCAGGGTGATGTGCTGCCTTGTGTATTCAGACTTGTGTGTTCTTTCAGAGCTTTTGAGGACATTTTTCCAAGACCATATAGAAGCCGAGAGCTGCCTGTTACCGTCAACGCCACAATTTATACCATAGTTAACTCACCAAAGTATCTGCTCACGTAATCACCGGTTATTAGAAGACGAAGGTAGGTTGAGAAGAGGAGAACAGGTGCATGGGGGGCTGGCTGATGTGTGGTTACAGAACCGACCACAGTATGTGCTCTAAGAGCAGTAATTAAACGGGTAAATGGGTTAAACGCCATGAGAACTCTATTCCTTGGATGTCCTAATTGCCCTGCCCAGTCTGTTATAAAACTGTACTGTCAATTGCGCCATTCAGAGAAACAGAAAAAGAGTGTACAACAAAATTAAATTATTTTTTTATAAAAATTCTCTTCACATTTACATAAAGAGCTTAGAGCTTTGTCAGATTTACCCCCAAAGGGCCTCATTGCGTTTATTCTATTGCGAGCAGAGCAGTAACGTGTCGTAGTTAACCTGACAGCTTCAGATGGCACACAAATTAATTTCTCGTTTAGAACCTAAATTTTAGAGCCTAAATTGTTTTTAAGGAGCCAATCTTGAGGTAATTGGTCAGAGAGAACGAAGCCACATTGACCTCTTTGGTTTTTCACTAGAAGTAGAAAGTCATTTCCTCGGATTATTAATTCATTTAGACTGCATATGTGCACATGCCTCTCTGTGTGTGTTTGTATGTGTGTATGAGTGAGTGTGTGTGTGAGTGAGACTGTGAGTGACTGAGTGTGCAAATCTGAGTGTGCGTTTGTGTGTGTGTATTAGTGTGTGTGTGTGTGTGTGTGTGTGTGGTTGTGGTTGTGTGTGTGTGGTTGTAGTTGTGTGTGTGTGTGTGTGTGTGTGGTTGTGGTTGTGTGTGTGTGTGTGTGTGTGGTTGTGTGTGTGTATGTGTGTGTGAGTGAGCGAGTGAGTGATTGAGTGTGTTTATGTGAGTGAGTGCATGTGCGCGCGTGTACATGCATGCGTGTGTATGTGAACACCCCCCACCTCAAAGATGATGAGGATGTAGACCCCGGTGAGGATGAAGGCCGCGATGGCGACCTGCGTCTCCACGTTGACGTAGAGCGCCTGGTGGGTCAGGGAGAGGGGCACCACCGCGCTGTCCTGGAGGAAAGCCTGCACACTCACCACCACCGGCCCGCTGCAGCCCCAGGGGGAGGGTAGGGGAGACAGAGGGGGGACGGGGGAGTCAGGCCCACTCACTGCCTTCTACCTTCTGCTCCAGTGTCTCCGCTCTGTTAAATCTGAATTCAATCTGAATGGATTTTTCTCACTTCATCTTGACTCCTCATCTCAATGTAACGTCATCTCAATATTAGTTTTTTGGGCGCTTTACATTTTATTCTATCTTAATTCCAAATTAGATTTGAACTAAACTTAAATTATATTTGAACTTAACTATATTTGAACTGAACTGATGACCAGCTTCCAGTCTGGTCATCAGGTTCGATGTTATCAATGGGGTGTTCGTACCTGCTGAGCATTTCAAACGTCTTCGTCATGAGGACTTGCTCATTTCGTTCACTGTGTAGCGGTATGGTCCAGTTATGAATCACCTGGTCGGATACAAAGGACAATGACAGTTGTATTAACTTTGTCCCAAAAACTTTAGCAACATATAAGATAAAGTAGCCATGTCCTCTAATTAGAAGCCATTCAAATAACACCATGAACCAGGAAGTCTCAGGAAGGGAAGGGTTTCTATTGGTTACCTGCTGGCCTCTCCTCCTGCGTGGCCCCACCTCCTCTGTCTGCTCCACCTGGACCAGGATGAACTCCTGATTGGTCAGATCCATCATCCGTCCCGTGAAGGGCCCGCCCACCTGCAGCTTCAGCAGCGCGTTGTCACGGAAATCTGTCATGTTCATTACTACATGGTGAAGTTAAGGAGAAGTGGACGGATGGCCCTCGGTGGTCACGATGCTTTAGAGAAGAATATGTTGAGTTTAACTGATCTATACTGAGTCTATAACTGATCCTGTCTGGTACAGAGTTGGTTGCTTATACGTTTGTCTGCTAATACATCCGGTCTGGTATAGAGATGGTTGCTTATCTGTTTGTCTGTAAAATCATCCTGTCTGGTATCGAGCTGTCTATCTCTCTATCGAGCTGCCTCAATGAAATACAGGATGATAGCAACACAGTCAATTATAAAAATTGATGCGTTAAAGCTTTTGCCCTAACGCATCAATTTGTCTTAAGAACCCTTTTTTCTTTTCAATATGACATCACGGAAAACCTGTGTTGGACAAAAGTCTTAATAATGAATAGAATGTACAAGTGGAAGAAAGAGGAAGTAGATGGATGGATACAGAAGCTTTCAGTGGAGGAGACGGCCAGCATCCTTGTGGGGATGTCTCTGTCAGGATACATACTGAAGAACAACTGGAGAACAACACCAAATCATTTATACTTCCATCTGGAAGCTTACGGGGATCTAGCTACTCCTAATGTTCTCTAATTAGTTAGCAGCAGTGGAGGACTGTAGTGGCAACAGGTCATTATGGGCTGTTAAATCTTCTGTGAGTAACAAAGCCTAACACTTATTAACCCCTATGTCATGAACTGGAGATTTCTTGTTTATTAGAAATGTGGCGTACTTTATGGACTGATGAAATAGCTCAATCAAATTATATTGGCCCTGATTCGATGCCACTTGGGGCAGGCCATACACTTTAACTACAACTATGTATCACACGCGGTGGCGCCAAATTGGGGCCAATACCGTTACTGATTTAATCAGTTACAGTTCATTACAATTCAATATTTTTTGCACTCAAAATATATCTGGTTGTTTTATTGCTCTATGATCTAATACAGAGCAGTTTTTTATGTTTGCATTTGTTAATTAGTTTGAGTTTTTAATTTCAGGCCATTCAAAAATGTTTTGGGGTCTGAGATTGGCACTCACTGCTCCAATGTGTACTGAAATAAATGTCCACTTCCAACCTAGGATTCTCATTAACAGGACATAAACTCGTGATATGATGACAGTCGGGTACAGTACACATAGTGAGCTTACACTGCAGAGCACAACGATGACGAACATGCAGCTGACTTTGGAGATCTTGAAGCAGCACCTGAAAGAGAACCATCGAAGTGAGGAAACAACATACTCGTGCAGTTCTCATTTCAACCTGTAGTGGCGCCAATGGGTCAGATTTACACATGTCATGAAAAATGAACGTCTAATGCTTACCACATTGATGTTAGTAGAATGTACAAAATAATTATTAAAACAAATGTTTCCATCAAACCTTATTCGTTTAAGCTGACTTTCTAGACAACCGTTGTTGTAAAAAATTAACAACAATCTTGTCAATATTAATTATGTTGTGCATCCCGTGACATTTAATGGTGACTTATTATACCACCAGGTGTGAGTGTGATAGGCCATAGCAGGCCGTTTTGAAAACCTGCCTCTTCTGAAATCGTAGGTGGGCATGTCCACCTAGATGGATGACGGATAGATTAGCAAGGTTTGCTATAGTCCACTGGGTAGGCTGGTAGACGGATCTATCCAGTACACATCTAGGTGGACATGCCCACCTGTGATGTCAGAAGAGGCAGATTTTCAAAACGGCTTGTAACGGCTCATCCCACTCGCACCTTTTGGCATAATATGTCACCGTTGAAAAAAACGAATTGTCAGAGGAAATAAGAGGTGAAGCAGGCGCACGCCGTCTCACTTGACGTTGCTGATGAGTTTGAGGTTGAGGCTGAAGTCCAGCGGGTCGTGTTTCTCCGAGGAGGCTGACCGTGACAGGGACAGGCTGTTGACTTCGCTGCCGAGGCGGAAGCGCTTCTCCGCGTCCACGCCGCCGGCCTGCCACGCCTCCCCCTCCCCCGCGTAGTCAGGGTCGTGGACGGTCATGTAGGTCATACTGAGGAAACGCACAGAGAACAACCGTCCATGGCTGTCTATAAAAACATCCAACAACAGGCCTGAACTCTGCCCAGGGGAACACAAGCATCTTTAACATTGTATTTAGTGTTAACATTTTGATGACAGCTTTAACATTGTATTTAGTGTTAACATTTTCATGACAACTTTAACATTGTATTTAGTGTTAACATTTTGATGACAGCTTTAACATTGTATTTAGTGTAAACATTTTGATGACAACTTTAACATTGTATTTAATTTTCCATTATGATAACAAATTTAACATTGGATTTAGTGTTAACATTTTGATGACAACTTTAACGTTGTATTTAGTGTTAACATTTTGATGACAACTTTAACATTGTATTTAGTGTTAACATTTTGATGACAACTTTAACATTGTATTTAATTTTACATTTTGATGACAACTTTAACATTGGATTTAGTGTTAACATTTTGATGTCAACTTTAACATTGTATTTAATTTTACATTTTGATGACAACTTTAACATTGGATTTAGTGTTAACATTTTGATGACAACTTTAACATTGTATTTAGTGTTAACATTTTGATGACAACTTTAACATTGTATTTAGTGTTAACATTTTGATGACAACTTTAACATTGTATTTAGTGTTAACATTTTGATGACGACTTTTAACATTGTATTTAGTGTTAACATTTTGATGACAACTTTAACATTGTATTTAGTGTTAACATCTTGATGACAACTTTAACATTGTATTTAGTGTTAACATTTTTTAATGACAACTTTAAAATTGTATTTAGTGTTAACATTTTGATGACAACTTTAGCATTGAATTTAGTGTTAACATTTGATGACAACTTTAACATTGTATTTAGTGTTAACATTTGATGACAACTTTAACATTGAATTTAGTGTTAACATTTTGATGACAACTTTAACATTGTATTTAGTGTTAACATTTTGATGTTTGTTGAGGATTAGGTTCAATCTTTTCTTCTTTTTCGACGGTGTCAAAGTTCACCTACATGGTCTTAAGGGTTTTGAATGTTGGTAAAATAATATTAATAACAGACGACATCCCATAATAAGAGGTTGACCCTATGAGTTGGAGATTGCATTGAATCAGTCAATTTGTCTTGCTGTAATCATTCAATTTCCATCCACATCTAACACAAGTATAACCTAATATTTAATCCCTTGTCATCCAAAAAGATAATAAAGCCACCAATTGGACGTTTGTTTTTTTTCATGTTTTGAAGTGGACAGAAAATTGCATTATGGAAAATGTCTCGTTCGGTTACTGACCTCTCATCTTGAGAGAATCTCAGCAGCGGGGATCTCTCCGTGATGCTGCCCTGGTTTGATTTCCCTTTGAGGATATTCACCACGCTGAAACTGTGTCTGAGAACCCCACAAAGTTACAGAGCCAAGTTAAAACCAGACCTAAGACCGCTTAAAACAACGATCACAACTACAACAGTAACAGCATCTTTGTTTGGGGAAATATGTCCTCAAGACAGGCAGTAGGTCAGCCAGCTGGATGGAGGTCAGAGACACACAATGGGTCATGTGAGGAGGTGTGGGCGGGGGGCGGGGGGGTGCAGCAGGTTAAGCCACACTGGGTGGTGACAGGCAACACACATGCACACATCCATGGGTACACACATGCTCACACGTCTACGTTCACACAAACCATTGTCAGTGTAGTATCTCTCTCTCTCTCTCTCTCTCTCTCTCTCTGTCTCTCTCTCTCTCTCTGTCTCTCTCTCTCTCTCTCTGTCTCTCTCTCTCTCTCTCTCTCTCTCTCTCTCTCTCTCTGTCTCTCTCTCACGCTCTCTCTCTGTCTCGCTTTCTCTCCATCACTAGTAAACTGTCTGATGTTGTCCTTGAAGAGATTAGCAGAGAGTTGTCAGCAAACCAGTAGATCAAATGCTGCTCATCACAAGCTTCACAGGTCTGTCCGCCCTCCCCTCCCTCCCCTCCCTCCCTCCCTGTCTCCGTCTGTTCCCGACCTGTCTGTCTATCTGACTGGGTGTTCCTCTGTCCGTCTGATGGACTCATTCCCTGTCCGTCTTTGTGAGTTGGCTCTCCCTTTCTGTGTTTTGTTTGTATCTTTCCGCCTGTCTCTCTGTTCGTCTCTCTGTTCGTCTGTCTGTCTGTCTGTCTGTCTGTCTGTCTGTCTGTCTGTCTGTCTGTCTGGTCAGCTGCTCTGTGCCGTGTGTAAAGTGTAGATCTGTACAGAGGAAATGTTCAACACCACGATGGACAATGGTGGTTTTATTGCTCAGCGTTTCATGTGAAACATCAGTTAAAGAAGCCGGTGTGACCACAGGCTGCGGAAGAGGATACAAAGACCACTATTGTCACTTCACTTTGTGCGCTTCAGAGCAATGAAGCAGAAAATGATTTCAGAGATTAATCCCAATAACGTCACAAACCACGGGCGGCAGATTATCACCCATTCACTCACATATTCACGCAAATATGTGTACCAAATATAACATTCTCTCATACTTCCAGTCACAAGAAGTGAAAAACACACATATGCCCTTGTAACCATAAACTGAATGGAATACTTAATCCCAGATGGGAAATTCCAGAGTCGCAGCAGAGAGTGCAGGACAGTCCTCCGAATTAGATTAATAGGTGACATATTATTCCAACAGGTGTTAGTGAAGGCGTGTCCACCTAGATATATGCTGGGTAGATCATTCTACCAGCCTACCCAGGGGCCTGTAGCAAACGTCGCTTATTTATACATACATGTGATGTCACAAGAGGCAGATGTTCGAAACGCCTTTTAGCGGCTAACCCCACTCCCACCTGGTGGTATAACACGTCACCTTTAAGGATGACCCAAAGCTACAACCCACACACAGAAAACCCATGTATCCATGCAGACACATAGGGGGGATCGGTAAGTGAGGGGGGCGTACCCGTCCTCCTGCCGGGCGGGGCCGAAGCCGTCTACGTGGAGGGCGCAGGTCCCGGACTCGGGGGCGGCGTTCCCCTGGAGCTTCTGGGACTCGCGGCGCTCCGAGAAGCCCTCCAGAAGCCGCAGCTCGCCGAAGTTCCCCCCCGCCGCGTCCCCGCCGCGGGCCCCGTGGCCCTGGCCCGCCCCGGGGGTCATCTCCAGCTCCAGGTTGCTGGTGTTCTCCAGGTACACCATGGCTCCTTCCTGGAGCAGGGATAAACCGGGCGTTCTGATTGGTTGTAGGCGGAGAGGGGTGGTAGGGGCACTTTGGATTAAAGCCTTTGTTCAATTAGTATATATTTATTTTGAATGCTTTTTCATAGAGTGAGGTAGACAGGAAGGTATGGGAGATGGAAGGGAGGACACGCAGCAAATGACAACGGGCAGGAATCGAACCCGGGTCGCTGCGTTCAGCACTGAGCCTATATGGTACACGCGCTACCCAATTAGTATGTTTTAAAAAAATGTAATGTAATTTATTGAAATGAAATACAGAAACAAATACTTGTTATACAAGGACAGAATGGAGGGGACTGGAAAATATAAATTCATGTTATGGGGCCGGCCTCTCGGGCCCCTGGGAGGTGGGGCCCTTACAGAAGGCTAAGCCAAAGTTTAAGTTAAGTCTTCAGCACACACACAGACACAGGGGTCTTGCTGTCTTGTTGTATGTTAAGAGAAAGTCAGCAAGGAGCCAACTGATTTGGTTGCTCGCACTATATCATAAAACCAGATACGAATGCGGGACTGCAGACAGGAAGAGATGTGTATTGTTTAACACGATGACAATGGCTTTGTATCTGATATTATCAGCGATTGGAAGGCTGAGCCCTGCCCGCTCAGATCACCATAATGGAGAAGACACAGTGTTGTCTGCGTCATGTCATCATTAAGAAAGAGAAACTAAGACACACGGCGTCTCATTGGAGTGCCTTTAAGTGCTAATCAGCTAGCTTCATTAGCTTAAGTATTCTGTAAGTGTCTGTGTGAGTGTGTGTGTGTGTGTGTGTGTGTGTGTGTGTACGTGTGCCTGCATGTGTGAGTGTGTGTCTGTGCGTATCTGTGTGTGTGTGCATTTGAGTGAGTGTGTGTCTCTATGTGAGTGAGTGTGTCTTTGTGTATATGTGAGTGAATATGTGTGGGTGTGTGTCTGTGTATACTGTATGTGAGTGAGTGTGTGTGTGTGTGTGTGGGAGTTAGTGAGTGTGTGATCTGTCAGGAGGTGTACGAGAGGCACGTTACAGGGCTTAGCTGAATAACTTGAGCTCAGCTGCTAGAAATGATGTGATCCCACCTGATCTCCAGTTCCTCAACGTAGTGACAATACTACTTTTTTTTGCTAGAATTGTTCAGGAAATTCAATATAAAAAAATATGATTATCTGAATAAATTATAAATAAAAACAATTAAATAAGATAAAAAAGGTCCTGACTCAAAAAATCTCTCGACTGCATCTCTTTATGCTGTATTTCTTTTTACTGTCTCTCTCTTTATACTGGTCCTGTCTCTACGGTCTTTCTCTCTCTACTATCTCTCTCTTGTTACTGACTCTCTTTCTATACTGTCTCTCTCTCTCTCTACGTTCTTCCTCTCTATGCTGTCTCTCTCTACTGTGTCCCTCTGCACTCTCATCCTCAAATCGAATCATTTATTTTTTTAATTCAACAAGACACGGTTTTGAACTGAAGGGTTTTCAATCAGCGATTCGGAAGCAAGTCATTGAGGGTGTGTGTGTTTTTGTGTGTGTGTGTTTGGGGGGAGGGGGTGTTGTTGGTCTTTGATAATATCTGTGAACTATTCAATTATCTTGGTGGAAATTAGCATGTCATCAGCCGATTTCACCCTAAGTTGACGAACACTTTCTCATGTTTGTGGCCGAGTTATTGGCAGGAGTTATGACCGAGAAATCAGGCAAACAAGAAGGGAGCTTATGACATCGCTATTTACATTCACATTTTGTCATTTAAAAAACTGCATTTAGCATTGGCAGACATTAATGTTTTTTACTAAAGTTCGTCAAACTTTGTTAATATTAGGCAGGTTTTCTAGTGTAAAATCACGTTGGATAATATTAGGGAATTATAATTAAAATATTGATCCAATGTAACCAAGGTTACCCAATAACCTGGTCCAACAATTATTTATATAGAAAGTATAGATAGAAATTGAAAAACAAACAGCTGGACAGCATGCAAAGTGGATTTCTAGTGAACTAGAAATGATAGACATACACAGAAAGAGAAACATAGAATCATACCTTGTCTGTGTTTTTGAAGTCGAATACTATTATGGGATGTGATGAGGTACAAACAACGACGAAGATGATGATTATGATGATGTCGAAGGTAAAACAAGGATCTTGGTTTAAAAAAAAAAAAGGTTTAAATAAAAAAATACTAATTATAACGTGAAGGAGGGTTACTGCCTGGTATATAGTCCGAATTGGGAGGCTTGAGTTAGTCCATGAGCCTTGGTGGCTGTGTGTAGGTCTTGGAGAAGGTCTATAGGTGGTCTGACATGGGGACGGAGGCCATGTGTGTGCCTGTTGCTGCTACTCGTTCTCAGAGACGCAAGGAACCGACTCCTCGGCCGTATATCTGGAGGAACAGCAGGTCAGTGGCCTGGGGGAGAGCCGGTGCAGGGAGGTGGGAGAGAGAGGGCTTCAGTGGTGGAATAGGCAGCAGGCTTGTTTCACATCCTCTCCTGAATCTAAGAAAGAAAACTCAAGCCTCCCCCTCCTATTTCCTCCTCCCTCCTCCTTCCCCTCCTCCTCCCACAACAAAACATGAACGAGCATGAATATGAGTGTGTGAACATAAACTGTTCACGAACGGCTTCGTTAGGGCAACGGAGAGGCAGGTCATGATATTAACAAACCAAATCTGTCACTTGACATTGTAAGGAGATTTAGGGTGTTTTGGGGTCAGACAGGTCGAAGGTCAGGGCTTAAGTCTTCTTTTTTTTTTTTACCAAATCAGATTGAGACGCCGAGTTGCCCGGACAGTGTTTATGTTTGAATATTTATAATATTTTTTCCGCTTAACAGATATCTTCTGCTTCCATTTTCTATACTGTTTCGCATCGCCCAAGAATTTGAACCAACAAAGGCAACAACCAAATGTTGTTGCCTAAAACAATGGAGCTCAACCAGTCCAGTCTGTTGGCGTATCGTATGCTCATCTTCCCCTACACATGAAGAGCAGAAAGCAGAGACAATCGTTTCTATTGAGGTGCTCAGGTCACCTGCTGGCCAGCTGTACTTACAACAATGTGGGCTGGGGTTCAAAAAAGGCTTGTGGTGTCACATGGACGACCAACAGATAGTGCTGATGCGGAGCCAGGGGGCTCCAACAACCTCTGAAGAAGAAAGAGGGAATTCTGGTTTAAACGCTTAGTGCGGTTTCACAAAAATACCCCATACAAATGATTTGTCAATGGATAAAAATACTCACGTTGTTGAAAATGTAAAAGTCTTGACCAGATCATCCTTGAAAAAGAGAGTGAATCCCACTGTTATGTACCTGGATGATAAAAGGTCAAATAGAAACAGTGTGCTGGTACATTTTGTCCTTTGACATTTTTTGGTAAGCAAAGTAATAGAGAAAAAAACAACAACAATCTAAAGAAGTGATCTTGAGTGCCGTTCAGCCGATTGGCTACAACAGCTTGAAACAGATTTATTCATCAATATATGGATAGTGCCTCAGGTGTGTGTGTGACCAGCAGCATCAGATGATGAGACCTCGTGACGTCGGGAAGAGATGAACGTCGAGGCTTGAGTGGAGAAGATCACAAGGCGGCCAGACGCAGCGGGACGCTGAACGGGGACGGTGCGCGCGTTGCACTATGTAGGGTGCGAGTCATCATGCGACTGCATGCGGGAGTCTCTGTCCGTCAGCTACTTCAACACTTGGTTCAGTGTTGGGTGCAAACGAACCGTGCAGCTGACGGCACTTCCTCGAGCTATGCCGAGTAACAACGATCCATTATTATAGGAGTTGGCCTACATTCATAACCATAATATTATCAAAAATGATAAAAAGAAAAAAAACAGATTGCAAGAAAAAATACTTTGCATAGAACTACCTCATTATGATTACAAAATAAGACATAACTTCATAAGTTATGATTGAACCATAGCAACTTAATACCATATGATCAAAAGATAATGCAGTGATAAAGCTGTTGGATGGCAGTAGTCCTACTATGCTTAGGGGATGGAATGTGACCGCGTGACCAACTGTGTTCAAAGACATTTCCTAGAAGGAGAGGGTTGGTAGGGACGGAGGCGAACACGTTGTTGGACCAAGCCTCCCTCCCAGACCAGACTGTACTGGAATCACCTGACTCACACCATAGTGTACTTTGCCATTATAACGTGTGTGCGTGTGCGTGTGCGTGTGTGTGTGTGTGTGTGTGTGTGTGTGTGTGTGTGTGTGTGTGTGTGTGTGTGTGTAGGGGGGGGACAGAGCTAAGTCTCCCAAGAATGCTTACGATTGTTAAGCTAAATTAAACTGTCCTGTTATTTTTTCCTTCTCCCTTGCTCAACCGTGTGTGAGGAGATCTTTGAACCACTCGGGTGGTAAGAAGACACCGCTATAACCTATTAGGCGCGGCTGGTATTACACACCCGGAGGAATGCGTGTCCAAGCTCCAGCACGAGACCCACAGCACCAGGAGATCAGAGCCCAGGGTGACGTACCGACATCAGGTTCTCCCCCCTCAGCACGTGAGGGGCCCTGCGACCACGTAACGATACACTGGAAACCTACTGGAGCGATCTGGTTCGCACGCCGACAGATTGGCGCGCTATGCGCTTAACGCTTGGTTTCTGTAATCCCACATAACAAACACAGATGTAACAGGATCGGCTAATTTAGGGCAGTCATCCATGATTATGGTGGTTATATTGCCACAAATGGACATTTAAGATTTTCAGGGAGCAGAAATAAGTATTCGGAGGAAAACAAAAACCCAAAGTAAAAAGCAAGACAGGCCTGCCGACTGAAATAAACCTGTGACCCAATTGTCGAATACACGAGCACGCATTTTAACAGTCAGGCCAAGCTTAATCCACACGTAACTATACTCACGGAGATACTTTGCGGATTTCCATCCCATTTACAAACGATAGGCCGAGGCACTTATGTGATCCATACAGGCTAAACGTTTTTGTAATATAAGGAATTCATGAACTCACCTGGACAGTTTGAAGACCTCAGGAAATACAAACGAACACAGTTCATGTTCTTTTAATTTAAATTTATTCACAGAAACATATTAACATTGATTACACCGGAATGAGCTTTGTTTTTCTCGTGAATACATGGCACAATCATATTATATATACATTTCGTCATGGAGACAGTGCACATAGGTAATGAGGGCGGTGGATGGTGGGTACAGGATTTGTAAAACAACCCGCTAGTCAGTTCTGAAGGACAAAACAAACCCCTTTATATGTTGTCGTTTTTTAAAAAAGGAACCCTATAAAGAGACCACCGCCATGAACGTAATCGATAACTCTACTTATATTTTTCTTAATCACACGTTGATTTCTATGTACAGACTAGGAGCCAGTGAGAGGGCTAGCGCAGTTATTGGCGTGAGTTTCTATGCTATTTTAAACTCTAATATACATAATTTTTCAGAAAACACAACAATAACATCATCATCATCATCATCATCGACATCTTCATCATTCATCCTCGTGGCAGCTCCAAGAACTTCCCGTCTGGGATTCATAAAGTCTCCAGCATCTCCACTTCCTGTCCAACCTCCTGTTGCGGCTCAGAGCGCTCTCAGAGGGGGGCTGATTGCACATGTTTCTTCTTCTCTCTCCCCCCCCCCCCCCCCTTTGCTCGCTTGGTTTACAACACGTGTACGACAAACGTGTTTACATACATACATACTTCAGATCTTCAAAACATGGCCGCCCTCCACCTCAAACGGCGGGGCGGGGGCCTCAGTGGCCTGTCAGGTAGTCCTGCGTGGAGTCGGACGCGAAGGAGTCGGCATCCTCGTTGTCCGAGTCCTCGCTGCTGTCGTCGGCCGCCGGCTCGCCCGACAGCGCGATGCGGGCGTAGTCGTCCGTGTCGATGGACTTGCAGAAGTGGATGGCGTATTTGAGCTTCTCCTCCAGCACCTGCCTGCACGAGTAGCGGGGAAGCTTCAGCAGGAAGAAGCAGGTGTACGACTCCGGGAGGAAGTGGTCCGGGGGGTTGTACTTGTCCAGCACCTAGCGAGGGGGGAAACCAATCAGGACACAAGCAGAACACGGGTCCGTGAGGCAAGGGAAGACTTTATAAGAGTTCTAACGTCAATCAACAATTCTGGATACAACACCCCCCCCATAGGGAGTGGCTTTGTGGGAGAGAGCGAAAGCCTGGACAGCATCATAGCCCCTAAATGGAAAAAAGACTGTTGTTGGGTTTTCTGTTAAAACACCTGTGATGGCCGACTCAGCCCAGGTGATGCCTACTGACTGGCGGTGCTGCTTCGGGACGGTCCCTGTAGTTTGACGTAACATGTGCTTGCCCTTTAAAGAGCAGAGGCTGACATTTCACACCCTGAAAGTAGGGAGTCCTGCTCTGGGTTTGGTGCTCCGCCATCTGGAGGTTATGCTAATTGGCAGCCAGAGGTGGTGAGTGATATTAGGCTGGGCTAAGGGAGAGGCTGCAGTTACAACATGGCAGTGCCTGCGATATCCTGGACCTGGAGCCGTCCAGTGGTTAAAGGGCAAAACCCTGAATCCAACGTTAGGAATGGCGCCCCCTCTGGTCAAGTGAGCCGGCAGTAGCCGCGAGGTTGCTAGTTCGATCCCCGGCCCCTCCTAGCCGAGTGTCGAGGTGTCCCTGAGCAAGGCATCAGACCCTAACTGCTCTCGACGTGCTGGCTGTCGCCTTGCATGGTGGACTCCGCCGTCGGTGTGTGAATGTGTGCGTGAATGGGTGGTTGTCAGCCAATAGGGCCTTGGGTGGCCCCTGCAAAAAAGCGAATATAAATGCAGTCCATTTACCATTTTCAAAACCATCCAACCATCCAACTCTTTGGAACGGACCTTGATAACGGCACTTTCCTCATAATACGATAACGACTCCTCATAATACGACCATAGGTATTTAAATTATTTTAGCGATAAGTGTTTGATCCGCAGGCATCGTCATGAAGGATAACCGGAAAGCTTTTCAAACTTTTGCAACCCTCACCTGTACAACAAAGTCCCGTCCCCGGAAGTCTGCGATGGTGCGGGGAAGGCGCGTGCGCCCCCAGACGAAGCGGAGGAACAGGGAGCGCTCGGTGGTGGAGAAGGACTCCATCACCGCCCAGAACCAGTGAATGAGCGGAGACGTGGGCTCCACGCCCTTGTAGGTGGCCACCGACTTGAGCAGGTGGAGGGGGATGTCCGGGCTGCCACACACCTGAGGGGAGGAGGGAGGTGGGTGGGGGGCATAAGGGTGGAGTGTGGGGGGGAGAGGACGGGGGAAGGGGGAGTTTGTGGGAGATAGGTGGTTGGGTAAGAGGAGATGGAGGATTAAGGGAGTGTGGGGGTGTGGTATGGGGGAGGGAGGAGGATGTGAGAGGGTGTAGAAGAGGATAGGGGGTAGGGTAAATAAGGGTGGGGGGAGGGAAGAGGGTGAGGTAGGGCAGAGAGTGGGGGAGGGAGTGGTTTGGTAGGTGAGAGGGTGGGGGAGGGGGGGTGTAGAAGAGAAGAGGGAGGAGAAAGGTAAAGGGGGTGGGGTAGTGGAAAGAGAGGGTGGGGTAGTGGAAAGAGAGCGGTAGATGAGAGGGTGGGGGTAGGGAAAAGGGGTGAGACAGGGGAGAGGGTGGGGGTAGGGAATAGGGTGAGACAGGAGAGAGGGTTGGGGAGGGAATAGGGTGAGACAGGGGAGAGGGTGGGGGTAGGGAATAGGGTGAGACAGGGGAGAGGGTGGGGGTAGGGAATAGGGTGAGACAGGGGAGAGGGTTGGGGTAGGGAAAAGGGTGAGACAGGGGAGAGGGTGGGGGTAGGGAAAAGGGTGAGACAGGAGAGAGGGTTGGGGGAGGGAATAGGGTGAGACAGGGGAGAGGGTGGGGGTAGGGAATAGGGTGAGACAGGAGAGAGGGTTGGGGTAGGGAATAGGGTGAGACAGGAGAGAGGGTGGGGGTAGGGAATAGGGTGAGACAGGAGAGAGGGTTGGGGTAGGGAATAGGGTGAGACAGGGGAGAGGGTGGGGGTAGGGAATAGGGTGAGACAGGAGAGAGGGTTGGGGTAGGGAATAGGGTGAGACAGGAGAGAGGGT
>NC_136940.1:8005865-8127770 GCF_949987615.1 Pollachius pollachius
CCCAAACAACAACAACAACAACGTTTAAAAATGTGGGAGCGTCCCTCTGTATCCAACGAGTGTGCTATAGCTGACCGCTTCACCGACAGAGACCCTCCCAGGTGTATCCATGCCGACCAGGGCTCCTCCCCCCTGCTCACCTGTAGTTGATGGCCAGGCGGACGTACTCGGCGCGGTTCTCCAGGGTGATGTGGGCGTGCTTGGAGCTGAGCTGGATGTCTTGCCCGCTGGCGTTGGGCACCGTGAAGGGCAGCGTCATGCCCTCAAACTCCTCCGCCGTCGCCTCGTTGTCCCGGATGTACATCAGGCCCGGGATGAAGTCTTTGTCCACCTGCCGGGAACACAAACACGCCAAGGGGTCAAGGGTCGTCGTGTGAAACGCTTGCCTCATGGTTCGGGCCAAGGTTGAGAGTGTGAAATACATTTCTGCGGTATGTTATCCAAAGACATCATCAGATGCATGTAATTAGGGAACAGGCAGAGGTTAGCGGGCATCTAGCTCTAGGATTCCCTACTGATTGATCTTGTATGGGAGAGAAGCCCACAAGCCACTGTAACCATAACACTAGTGTCGACATTGATGTCAACATTGGCTATGCATCCTGTACCAACGGTGTGCGTGATTGTATGCGTTCTTGTTCTTGTGCCCGTGCGTGGCCCGCAGTCTGCTATCTGAGGTGCACGCCTTTCGCGGTCTTGTGCCGTGCTCCCGTCTCCTCAACCTTTCCAGCGTCTCAAGGCTACAGCGAGGAGACAGAAGGAGTCTTTGTGGAGCGGAGGAGCTACTCCTAGCTTCCTACGCTCTTCCAGCCTGCCGCCCAGGCTCATGACAGCAGCGTGCTCGGGGAGGTCTCCCACGTCCCACACGCTGAGGGGACAACTGGAGCACATGAGCCAGCTCAGAGCAACGCCTCCGCCACAAAAAGGCCTTCTACCCGAGGGATGACGCGCAGTTCAGTGGGTTTACGTTCCTTTTCTGATTCCTAGAGCTTCGCATCGCTCTGTTGTTTTATTGAAATGTTACTTTTTTACAGCATCAAATTTTTATCGAATAGTGAGATTGTCTCACATGTAAGTCACGCTGGATAAGAGCTTTGCCGGCTGAACGACGACACAGTTCTAGGAAAGGGGCCATGGACCTCTGTGGGGGGGTCTCTGTGAGGCACTCTGGCAGTTTATTTACATTCAAATGACCTCAAAAACTGTGGTTTACTTTTCAGATTAATTATGAGTTTGAATGTTGAGGAGATACGCCGATATATGCGTTTGCTTGTCTTGCCCAGACTCAAGACGAAGTTAATTCAGTTTTTGTCTCCAAATTCACCATTGCGATGGCCACTTCCCTTGACGTGCAGAGCTACTGTAGCATAGCTCCTGTGCACGTGAGGGGAAAACACTTTTAATTTCCCTCGAAAGACTTCCGATGCGTTGCGAATAGTCGCTTAATCATAACGTCTGCCATTACGATTTGCCTCCAAACACACAGATAATGTGCCACTATTTTTGGCACTGTGATTTAGGCTACCTGTGAGGCGCCGCTCACGCAATTATACGATCACCTGCTTCTTGCTGGGTAGTCTCCGCGGAGGGAAGCCTGTGGGTGGTGCATCCCAGGTAGCCTAAAAATCCCAGCGCTGAAAGTAGTGCCAGCATGTCTGTGTGCTTGAAGACAAGCTACAATCTTGTTGAGGTAAAATGGGTACTGCAGTCCAAATTCAAGAGTTGTCTCTGCACGCCCAAATCTGAAGACCTGAAGCTCACAGGGGTTGCCAGGTTGCTGAGCGAACACAAACCCAAGATGAGACGAGTGCAACTCCATGTTTTGAGACTGGCGCCATTATTATATTTCTAGAATGACAAGCAACAACGAGTCCAACAATGTTAGTCGATCAGCTACATTTGTATTTTTTCTTTTTTGCAAATTATAAACCAGCTCAGATGGTACACGTGTTCCAATCTCTGCGTTCTCCAAGCAGTCTCCATCTTTGAATGCAGCTCCAAGATTTACCCGTGTTTGAGCATAGCTCTGAACATGGAGCCCTCTCAAAGGAGGACGAGGCTATTTAGGTTGGGTCAAATGTAGTACAATCTCGGTTGATCCAGTTAGTTTGCTTGCTTCCGTGGCTTCAGCACGCTGTGTTTGTGTTCCAATTTGTTTGAATTCGAATGGTGGATCACAACACGCAGGAAAAGACAAAAACAAACGTTCTGACCCAGAACGGACATTTAAAGGAGATCCTACTGGCTGTAGCATCGCTGTCGGCGAGACCAGTATGTTTCCTTCATCTCTGATGACACACCGTGGTCATTTTGTGATTCAGTACAGTACATTGGTTACAAATAGGTACTTTAAAGAGTGCTTGATTCTGGGGCTATTCTGGTTTCTGGCACTCTGCGACTGCGAGTGTTGCTGCTGGGACTCAAAGAGCAGCTTTAGGTTGTAATCTGGCCAGGAATGTGTCCTCTACAGAATACCTCTTATTTAACAGATAAGGAGGCTTGAGCGCTTTCATAAAGTTATGTAAACACCTAAGCTGAGGGAGTTCACAGGGAAGGTGGGCTTCTTTTCCCCAAAACGTTTTTTCCAAGTACCCTCAAATCCTAGTATTCAAGTAGTACTGTATCAAACCCAGTACCAAGTATCAAAGTGGTATAGCTTTGATTCTACTAATGCTCCAATACTCCTTAAGCAGTGAGTACATAATAACAACAACAGAGCAGAGAAGTTCTAAGCTTGTGTGGTGGGTATGGGCCGAGGGTGGCCTACCTCGCTGAGGTCTGCGATGGTGAGGTTCATCCCGGCCAGCTGTTTCCACACCGGCTCAGCCAGGTTGAGACTCAGAGGGCTGCCTGTGCGGATGGCGATGCCCAGGAGCACACCTGCACACACATTCATTAACCATATTAAATACAGACCTTCATTAAGGAAAATTTAATTAGGAGACTCTTTTAAAGACATTCATTAAAGAAAGGTAATGAGGATGTTCATCAGAGACCTTCATTAAATTATCCCCGTGGTTCAGTCTCTTCCCTTGTTTTGCCTTCAATGTACGTAGGAAAGCTTGCTGCATAAGTCGCTCGCTGCACACTTCATGTATAACTAGCTAAACGTCATCTTACACTTCCAGTCCACTTCATGTATAACTAGCTAAACTTCCTTTCACACTTCCTGCATAGCGAACTACACTTCTTGTCCACTTCCTGTGTAGCGGGCTAAACTTTCGGTCCACTTCCTGTGCAGCTAGAGCTAAACTTATTGTACATTTCCTGTGTAGCTTGCTCCCCTTACTCTTCTTTTCAATGGGTTACTTCATCAATAGAAAGGGGTCCGGTATAAAAGGTGCGCAGGCGGTAGATTTACAGGTTTAAGGTTACCTAGGAAACGGAACATGTTCATGTGCAGCGGGGACTTGGCGGCGGGGTTGAGCAGGAAGCAGTCCCGGTTGGCGCCGGACTCGTCGCGTCCGTTGGGCGTGACAATGAGGAGCGGCGTGAGCCCGTTCTGCAGCTCCTCGCACATCTCGGCGATGGACTCGCTGTAGCCCCCGCCGCAGTCGTCCACAGACTCACCTGGAGGGAGAGAGGGGAGGGCGGTGGAGAGGAGGGAGAGGGGAGTGAGGGGACAGACATCTACTATACCTTGAAGACAAGAGGGAAACTCAATTCATAAAAATGCGTGCCCATAAAAACGCCTGCAGAATGCACTAGGATCCTCTCAACTGTCCACCGTCAAACGGATTTGTTTTTTTAACTATATAGTCACGATACATAACGCGTGCAAAGCACAATCTTTAAATAACACCAGACACGTTATGGTGTTGTGTGTGACCCTCCCAGCCTCACTGCTGATTCACCGCCACCGTGCACAGGAGGGACAGTTTGAAGAGGGACAGGACCCCCGCCATCCCCGCCGGGGGGGGGGGGGGTACACCTACCCACGAACTTGACCTTCCAGACGCGGTGGGGCAGCAGCAGGCTGTCGGGACTGAAGGAGCTCATCTTGGAGCACATCTGACCAAACACCGACTTGGTGCCATCGGGGCCCGCCAGACCCCCTTTACTGCGGGACCGCTTCACCTGCAGGGGGGGGGGGAAGAGAGCGAACCGTGACTGGGGTGATCTATGGCTCTCGACCCTTCAGGGAGGAGGAGGAGAGAAATAGAAAGGAGAAAAGGGGAGAAGGAGAAGAGAAGGGGAAAAAGGGGGGTGGGGGTTGATTTGTGATGTGGCACTCTCGCCCTCGGAGGGATAGTAGAGGGAGGGTGAGAGAGGGAGGGTGGGGGAGAGACAGACACCGCAGGCAAGCCAGAAACACAAGAAATAAGAAAGGAGAAGGATAAAGCGAAACATGGAACTAAAGAGAGACGAAGAGAGAGAGAGAGAGGGAGAGCGAGAGCGAGAGAAAGACGATGCTGTGGATTAACTTCTGGGTGTGGAGGCTGCGTGCAGCACGATGGAGTGCAAAGCTGCTAGGGGCGTGGGGAGGGGGGAGGAGGGGTTCAGTCCAGAGCAGGAAGGGGTGCAGAGAGGCCGGAGAGCCCAGTGTACATCACACAGCAAATCCCCTTATGAAAGAAACAGCATGTGACCCAGAACACAAACAAACGTCCTACAGTAAGGGGGGGGAGCATGAGTTGTGTGTGTGTGTGTGTGTGTGTGTGTGTGTGTGTGTGTGTGTGTGTGTGTGTGGAGAAAAGGAGGGAGAATGAGAGATAGAGCGAGTGAGTGAGGTGGGAAGAGGAGGGAGAGTGAGAGATAGAGCGAGTGAGAGAGAGGGGAGAAGAAGAGGGAGTGAGTTAGTGAGGTTGAGAGCGAGAGAGAAGAAGGTTGTAGGGAGAGAAGACCAAAGGCGACTTGAATGTGGTCATGGGACGAGATATATATTCAATGGGTGTTATACCTTTAGGGACAGGAGAGGGAATGACACGCAACATGTGTTTTGCAACAAACAATTTTTATTTTTGTTTACTTAACCTCGGAAAAACTGAGGGAAAGAAAACTCCTTTGCAATGGTATAGAGGGTAAAGTGAAGGTTAATACATCGGCAAAAAAAAAAAATGCTGGGGTTGGAAGAGATGGTAGAAGCATAAGGAGGACGTCTACCTGTATTCTGTTGAGCTCCACAACAGGCCCATGCTGCCTGTCTCTCACCATGGTGGCCTGCACCACCTTCCTGAAGGCTGCTTCCTGTTGTCATGGAAACACAGCATCACGGTTAGCGGCTGAATCGAGCCCTGAGTGAGTTCTCTAGAAAGTGTGAACAAAGCCAGGCAGGCGTGTGATGCTGTGGTTTACCACACTGCTTTGTGTGGACATACAGTAGAATGGGTAGGTACTAGTACATGTTTCATTGTTGAAAGAAATACACAATCCAGATGAAAACACTATAAATATCTCATAGCCCTTCCAAAACCGCCCCTACGATCACCATTATACATCTCCACACCTACGACCCCTATTACACATAATCACCCCTACCATCAGTATTCCATCACCACACCTTATCATCACACAGTATCACCACACAGTATAACCACCAGGACACCACCATTACCCCCCTGCCCCTCGAACACACACACACACACACACACACACACACACACACACACACACACACACACACACTACCATAACCACCACCCTATGATCATCTCCCCCGCCCCGCCCTCTCACCTTGCCCTGGGAGATGAGGATGCCCCTCAGTGTGTCGAAGCCCACTGAGGGTCCGTGGCCCACCTGGCCTAGGCGGCCCTCCAGGTGGAACATGGGGATGCAGGGGCAGAAGAGCTCCGAGATGTGGTGCAGCAGCAGCAGCCGGTTCCTCAGGCCCAGGATGGGGATCTCTTGAAGGTGGTTGTACTCCATCGGAACCTGGAGACAACACGCAGACAGACGCACGGCGGTTAGCAGGCCAACTGCTATCCAGCTGGCTACAGCTAGTACAGCTACACGAACCGTGGTCACAAAGCAGGGGTGAGCTGCTAGCGTGCTAGCTCTACTACACCTGGTGGAGGTGTGGTGGAAGAAGTGGTGTTGTCGCAGTCTTACTGCCATCTAGTGTGGGAAGATGGGATCCACAGGGTAACAGCGGTAGGGGGGGTGTGTGTGTTTGTGTCGAGGTACCTGAGCGGGCAGCTTGCCAGCGTTGGTGGGCTTGCTGGTGGACCAGGCCAGGGTGTGAGCTGACCCGCAGGCCACGCGGTTGATCTTCTTGCCCTGCAGCGCAGCCACCAGCCGCGGCCTCTGGATGGCGTTGGTGGTCCCGTCGCCCAGCTGGCCCTCGTCGTTGTCGCCCCACGTGTACACTTCTCCTGAGCGCAAACAACACCCAGCAGCTTTCTACCGGCACTTGCAAGACTACAAACCAATGCATCATGGGAAGAACTACTATACTATCCAACATTTTTCATTGACACCAATACGACTAGGATTGGAGGATGGTCGACTCTAGGCATCCCCAAGTAGGGTTCCCCCTGCCCCCTGCCTGCTCCTCAATGACCTGTGTTAACATGTATTTATACTGTTAATAGCTTCAGAGTGAAGCAGTTCATCCCTTACCATCCTCCGTGCAGCACACACAGTGCAGCGATCCCGTTGCTATGGCGATGACCTTCTTCCCTTGCAGCCCTTGGACCTGGCGGGGCCGGCGGACATGGTCGTCAGAGCCGTGTCCTAGACGGTGGTAGTCTCCCTTACCCCTTTAGCGCGCACGCACACGCACACACACACACACACACACACACACACACACACTTAAAATGACCTTCTCTCTGGACACAGTCACAAGACCCCTATGCAACATCCTTTACCATGAGACTGGAAGATACTAAGGCCTGGTCAACACACAGTTATAATTTTTCTAAAAACACTATTTTCTCTACGTTTTTTTGGGGTCTAGTCCACACCTCAACCGTGTCTCAGGTCAGTGAACACTTCCAGATTTGAGATTTATCAAAACTCTTGTTTTCCGAGTGTTCATATGACCAGTAAAATAGAGGTCTCGCAAAACGCTGACATCGTGACATCAATTTACTGTACCAGTTTGTATGTTTCTGTACCGATTGCTGTACCAGAAACATACAAACAAGGGCGAACGACCGGTGTGTTTACGCGTGGCTGGTACTGTTTGAATAACATGGTTACGTCGACCTAGTGTTACGTTATCAGTACACTGCTGTGCTGTTGTTGTATCCATAGCTCAGGAAGAAGCCTATTAACGCACAGGCTCCTAATGTTCTTTCTGTGGTGTTTGTTTTTATCGCCAATGCATTCATTCTTTTGAGTTCTCTTGTGGGCAGAAATATCTTCTATAAAAACGTTGGTGCGGACAGGAATATTTTTTACTTTTTATTTTTTAGTGGGGGGAAAGATAGGTTATCAGAAATCCCCTGTATACTTGTGGAAAAAAATATCACCACTTTGTATTCAAAGATAAAAATTGATTTAAAAAACACAGAGGTGATACACTTTGCTTCTCAAAAATAAAAATATTGCCAGTTCATATCCACTGGGTGGGTTGAAATGTACAGCTAATCAAGTGTTGGACTTGATTAACTATGAATACACACACACACACACACACATACATATATATATATATATATAAATAAAACTCAGTACATACCAGGTGTACACAGCCCCAGACTTGGTGAGGGCCACAGAGAACTGGGAGCCACACTCCACCTTGACCACTCCCAGACCCGTCAGGGAATCAATCTGAAAGTTCATGGGGTCACCAATTAAAACAAGGGTCAAAGATCAAAGATCACACACCAATCACACAAGCCATCAGTTAGCATTTGTCATCTAGCAGACACTTTTATTCAAAGCAACTTTCATCGCTTGTCTGATAGACTACGGTGAACTACATTCAATCGTTATTTATTGAACACTGAATATTAAATAATAATAAATCATTAATGACAAAGCAGCTTTTCAAAATAACACCTGGAACAAGAACAGTGAATTAATTTGTGCAATTATAACGATACAAATATTTATATAAAAATTGACGACGTAGTTAAGGCTGCGGGAAACCCTGGGTACCTACCTTCATGGGCACCTTGCAGCCGTCGCTGCCCCCTCTCCCTAGTTTCCCATAGTCCCCGTCGCCCCAGGACCAGACCATGTCCTCGTCTGTCAGACAGAGCGTCTGGGCGTCCCCGCTACCACACGCCACGTCCATGACCCGGTGGCCCTGCAGAGCGTCCACCTGGAACAGACAGAAAGGCACACACATGAAGGTATAGACATACAATTATAGACATAGACCCCCAAAGTTACACACTGTTCCATATCAAACTATTATGCACTATAGATGTATAAATGTATATATATTAATGACTAATGCCTACCCTTACCTTACTAATTAACATAAGCGCTTTACACACTGTCCAGCTGTTTCTATATGAACCAGGTAGGTTTTGGTGGTGCTTAACCTCGCTCGTAAGTGGCTTCGGATAAAAAAAGGGAGCTACAAGAAAAGTTAAAGTGCTGCACAAAAGCTAAAAAGAGTGGTAGTGCAGTAAAAAACCAACATCATAACATCATAAAATCGAAATTGCTGTCTAGAGTCGACAACTGTTTCTTAGTTCCTCAAGGTCCCCAACATAGGTCATGGTCAACAAGAGCCAGATGCCAGACTACCAGAGTGGGATAACCACGCACCAGTTTGGGTTTGAGCTGGTCCTCGCTGTCGCCGTGGCCCAGCCGGCCGTAGCGGCCCTTGCCCCAGGTGTAGAGCTCTCCGCTGGATGTGATGCAGGCGCTGTGAGCTCCCCCGGCCGCGATGTCAACCACCTCCACGCCCCGAAGGGACTCGATCACCCGAGGTCGATCACATGGGCTGACAGGAGAGGGACGTCATGGGGTCAGACCTCAGATAGTTAGATCTCAGATAATAAGCAGTAACTACGGGTAACAGAGGAATCCCGCGGCAACAGCACAAACCCCCCTTAACAACGGTTAACCTTCGGTTACAACAGTAACCATCGGTTACAACAGTTACCCCCGGTTACACGCATAACACCCGGTAACACCAGTAACCCCGGTAACAACAGTAACCCGAGGTAACAACAGTAGCCCCTGGTAACAACAGTAGCCCCCGGTAACACCCATAACAACCAGTAACACCCATAACCCCCGGTAACAACAGTATCCCCCGGTACTGGTAACAACAGTAACCCCCGGTAACACCGATAACCCCCGGTAACAACAGTAACCCCCGGTAACACCCATAACCGCCGGTAACAACAGTAACCCCCGTTAACACCCATAACCGCCGGTAACAACAGTAACCCCCGGTAACACCCATAACCGCCGGTAACGACAGTAACCCCCGGTAACACCCATAACCGCCGGTAACAACAGTAACCCCCGGTAACAGCCATAACCGCTGGTAACGACAGTAACCCCCGGTAACACCCATAACCGCTGGTAACAACAGTAACCCCCGGTAACACCCATAACCCCCTGGTAACAACAGTAACCCCCGGTAACAACAGTAACCCCCGGTAACACCAGTAACCCCCTGGTAACACCCATAACTGCTGGTAAAAACAGTAACCCCCGGTAACACCCATAACCCCCGGTAACAACAGTAGGCCCCGGTAACACCCATAACCGCTGGTAACAACAGTAACCCCCGGTAACACCCATAACCGCTGGTAACAACAGTAACCCCCGGTAACACCCATAACTGCTGGTAACAACAGTAGGCCCCGGTAACACCCATAACCCCCGGTAACAACAGTAGGCCCCGGTAACACCCATAACCGCTGGTAACAAAAGTAGGCCCCGGTAACAACAGTAGCCCCCTGGTGGTCCCCTCACCTGCGGTTGCCGTGGCCCAGCTTGCCGTCCTCGGCCTCCCCCCAGGAGTACACCTCCCCCTCGGAGGACAGGGCCAGGCAGTGCTTCCCCCCAGAGTTCACCGCCACCTTCCTGATGAACACGTGCTGGATGGACTCCAGCAGGGTGGGCGTGGACACAGACTCCGTGCCCCCGATGCCCAGCCGGCCGCCTGCCCCGTAGCCCGTGGCATACAGCTGGGGAGATGGATCTATCATGTTAGGATGTCATGTCTGCTGAGGGATTTGAAGGAATGAAAACTGATATCACCAGATAATCGTATTACCGTTGGTATTACCTGGCTGTGACAGCCTTATTTCCTGTCTGGGATGAATAAAGTGCGATCTTATCTTGTCTCATGTCTTTATATTGTGTGGCGGTTTGACATATTTTAGGATTGTTGTCACGTTATTTAAACTGGAATAAATCAAAGCTTAAGAGTCGAGAGGTTAAACATTTAACCTGGCGTTGGTTTATTCATGTTACTTTTTATCTGGAATAAATAGTTAAAGAGTCAAATATAGACACAGGAATTCTCTGCCTCGTGATGGTTGGACTGGAATAGATTCCAAGTGGATATTATAACGTGATATTGGGGTATTCATTGACTCAGTTATTTAATAAATGTCATTAGTATATGCTACATGTGAACCTCCTAAGATGGCGCAATTTGATATGTTCGCTATCTCAGGATATTGGGCAATATCCCATGATTGAGATCTCAACTCTGGATATTGTTTTCGCGTGCGTGACGGTCGACAAATAATCGCTAATAAAAACAAATAACCCCGGCAAAATATGTTATCTTGTCTATTTTTTGAGTCTTCACGTGTAGTGTACACTGAAACAATTATTTACCTCAAGCTCCGTGAATAGTGGGGAATAGCCCAGATACCTTTGGTCTCGGGGGCTATTCCCCACAATTCACTTTGTCTTCAGCGAATAATTGTTAAATAGTCAGAGCCTCAACCTTTACATCGGTTGAATCATACCACCTAATACAAAAAGGTATAAAAGAAACCCTCTCCTCATATTATCTAATATAAAAGTATAAAGAGTAAAACCTATAGCTTTACAATATTATCTTATAAAAAAGTATAGAAATGTAGTCATTTGGGTTAACCTTACTATCAAACAGTAAAGTATCAAGAGTTACCCTTTAGTTTCATCACACTACCTAATAAAAGAGAAGTTAAGTAAAACGCCTCAGACCTTCCCGTCGGCCGTGACGGCGAACAGCGTCTGCTCGCCGCCGATGAGCTGGACGGGGCGCAGCGTGGCCAGCGCCTCGGTGGGGGTGGGCACCTTGACCTTTGCCCCCTCGATGCCGCCCAGCTGACCCCGGTGGTTGTGGCCCCAGCCGTAGATGGTGCCGCTGCCCCCGGCCGACAGGGTCCAGTCGTCGGGCCGGCGGTTCATCCACTGGACCAGCTGCTCGTCCTGCTCCCGGCGGAAGGTGTCGTGCTTCTCGTGCAGGCCGCTCATGGTCTCGTGGTCCGCCATTAGCTCGCAGATCTTCTTGGTCACCTGCGGGGAGGGGGGGGGGGGGGGGGGTCAGGTGGGAGAGGAGGAGGGGAGAGGGAGAGGGAAGGGAAGGGGTTAAGAAGGGGATGTCCAGGTATGGATAAGAAGATTTATGTGCGAGAGAGAGAAAGGCGGGAAAGGGATGTAGAGACAAATGGAGAGAGTGAAAGATCGAAACGGAGATAGACAGAGACAAAGAGACAGAGACAGAGAGAGACAGAGACAGACATAGAGAGACAGAGACAGAGAGACAGAGACAGATATACAGAGAGAGACAGATATACAGAGAGAGAGACAGAGACAGATATACAGAGAGAGAGAGACAGAGACAGATATACAGAGAGAGAGAGCCAGAGACAGAGACAGATATACAGAGAGAGCCAGAGAGAGACAGAGGCAGATATACAGAGAGAGCCAGAGACAGAGAGAGACAGCGAGACAGAGTCAGAGACAGACATAGAGAGATAGAGCCAGAGAGACAGAGAGAGACAGAGACAGATATACAGAGAGAGACAGAGACAGATAAACAGCGAGACAGAGACAGAGACAGACATAGAGAGATAGAGCCAGAGAGACAGAGAGAGACAGAGACAGATATACAGAGAGAGACAGAGACAGATAAACAGCGAGACAGAGACAGAGACAGACATAGAGAGATAGAGCCAGAGAGCCAGAGACAGAGAAAATGAGGTGGGGCGGAGGGCTAGATCCATCGCAAGAGATCTCTCTGTATCGGGACCACTATATAGAGAGGGAGACATTGATAAGAGGAGCATGTCCCCTACCTCGTCCAGGAAGGGTCTGGGCAGGCCAGACCGTTTGTCCAGGGCAACGGCCACCCTGGAGGCGGTGCAGTAGCGGCGGAACCACGCCCACTTATGGGTCTCGGCACAGCACGGCAGGGTGTCCAGCTCCAGGTCACAGGCCAGGGCCGCCAGCACCTGGAGCGTCCCATGGTAACAAAGATCATCAGAACAACAATGGTAGTGAAGATATAGCAACCGCAATAACAAGATTAACATTATCGAATAATGCAGATTTTACTACATTAATTGTGAGCAACATTCAGTAGGAAAAGTGTAGTCTTGATAATTAATTAATAAAATAACTACATCTGTCGGTTTAGCTCAGGAGGTAGAGCGGGTTGACTTGGGCTTACGGGTTCCGGGTTGAACCGGAATGTTGCTAGTACGATCCCCGGACACTGAGTACAGGGTCGAAGCAAGACCTAAACCCTGAATGTGTGGATGAATGGTTTTAAGTTGCTTTGGATAAAAGCGTCTTTTAAATGCCCTGAATGTAATGTAAATGTAACAGCAACACCATAAAACAACATAGAAAAAAATCAAAACAAAGAAAACATTGAAATGAGTTGAAAACTATAAACAGTGAATGGGTGGTGAGCTTGTCCTTGGTTCAGCACATGCTACTGATGTTAAGCTGAAGAGCAGCGGGCTATGGGTGCACCTTGGAGGGTGATAGTTACTGTTGCTAATGCTGAGCTCAAGCGCCCCAGGCTCGGAGTGTACCTGGAGGGGACATGGTTACTGTTGCTACTGCTCAGCTCAAGAGCCCCAGGCTCGGAGTGTACCTGGAGGGGACATGGTTACTGTTGCTACTGCTCAGCTCAAGCGCCCCAGGCCGGGACTGTACCTTGAAGAAGGGGCTGTGCAGCAGCTGCTTCCCGCCCCTGACAATGGGATCCTCGTACTCGTACTGCCTCTGTAGCGCCTCGGGGAGACCCTTGACCAGGGCGGCCAGCGCACTGCCCGTAAAACTCTGAAAAGCCAACACACATACATTACATAACAATGGCTAAAAACCGTACGCCACCCATGAAGTTCTAGAGCAGGGTTTCACAAACTTCTTCATGCCGGGACCCCCCTGTGGAGGCATGTCTGGCACAATATTTAGTGGAGTAAATGAGGCAATACATCTTTTTATATTGCCATGTGAGGGCTCCATTTAAAAGAGCGCAAAAATATTTGATTTCTTCCTTATGATCAAATAAAACAAATTACTCACGTTATTATAACGATATTATTTTGTGTCACTATGGTTTTGCAAGCATATCTTTGGGGCTTTGAGCCCTCTGTCTACGAGTATGTTTGTTCTCTATCTACTGTGTGTTTTGCCCTCTCTATACTGTGTGTGTGTGTGTGTGTCCTCTCTATACTGTGTGTGTGTGTGCCCTCTCTATACTGTGTGTGTGCGTGTGCCCTCTCTATACTGTGTGTGTGTGTGTGTGTCCTCTCTATACTGTGTGTGCCCTCTCTATACTGTGTGTGTGTGTCCTCTCTATACTGTGTGTGTGTGTCCTCTCTATACTGTGTGTGTGTGTGTCCTCTCTATACTGTGTGTGTGTCCTCTCTATACTGTATGTGTGTGCCCTCTCTATACTGTGTGTGTGTGTGTCCTCTCTATACTGTGTGTGTGTCCTCTATATACTGGGTGTGTATGTCCTCTGTCTACTGGGTATTGGTGTCCTATCTATTGGAGGAGGATGAGGGGTAGATTTAGAGGGAGTGAGACTTCTGGACAATGCACACCTGCCGGGGGTCTAGTCCGAAGTAGCAGGGGCTGGGTGTGTGTGTACCTCTGTCTACTGGGTCTGTGTGTGTACCTCTGTCTACTGGGTCTGTGTGTGTACCTCTGTCTACTGGCTGTGTGCCCTCTGTCTACTGGGTCTGTGTGTGTACCTCTGTCTACTGGTTGTGTGCCCTCTGTCTACTGGGTCTTTGTGTGTACCTCTGTCTACTGGGTCTGTGTGTGTACCTCTGTCTACTGGTTGTGTGCCCTCTGTCTACTGGGGGTGTGTGTGTACCTCTGTCTACTGGGTCTGTGTGTGTACCTCTGTCTACTGGTTGTGTGCCCTCTGTCTACTGGGGGTGTGTGTGTACCTCTGTCTACTGGCTGTGTGCCCTCTGTCTACTGGGTCTGTGTGTGTACCTCTGTCTACTGGTTGTGTGCCCTCTGTCTACTGGGGGTGTGTGTGTACCTCTGTCTACTGGGTCTGTGTGTGTACCTCTGTCTACTGGCTGTGTGCCCTCTGTCTACTGGGTCTGTGTGTGTACCTCTGTCTACTGGCTGTGTGCCCTCTGTCTACTGGGTCTGTGTGTGTACCTCTGTCTACTGGCTGTGTGCCCTCTGTCTACTGGGTCTGTGTGTGTACCTCTGTCTACTGGTTGTGTGCCCTCTGTCTACTTGGGGTGTGTGTGTACCTCTGTCTACTGGGTCTGTGTGTGTACCTCTGTCTACTGGTTGTGTGCCCTCTGTCTACTGGGGGTGTGTGTGTACCTCTGTCTACTGGGTCTGTGTGTGTACCTCTGTCTACTGGTTGTGTGCCCTCTGTCTACTGGGTCTGTGTGTGTACCTCTGTCTACTGGTTGTGTGCCCTCTGTCTACTGGGGGTGTGTGTGTACCTCTGTCTACTGGGTCTGTGTGTGTACCTCTGTCTACTGGCTGTGTGCCCTCTGTCTACTGGGTCTGTGTGTGTACCTCTGTCTACTGGCTGTGTGCCCTCTGTCTACTGGGACTGTGTGTGTACCTCTGTCTACTGGCTGTGTGCCCTCTGTCTACTGGGTCTGTGTGTGTACCTCTGTCTACTGGTTGTGTGCCCTCTGTCTACTGGGGGTGTGTGTGTACCTCTGTCTACTGGGTCTGTGTGTGTACCTCTGTCTACTGGTTGTGTGCCCTCTGTCTACTGGGGGTGTGTGTGTACCTCTGTCTACTGGGTCTGTGTGTGTACCTCTGTCTACTGGTTGTGTGCCCTCTGTCTACTGGGGGTGTGTGTGTACCTCTGTCTACTGGGTCTGTGTGTGTACCTCTGTCTACTGGCTGTGTGCCCTCTGTCTACTGGGTCTGTGTGTGTACCTCTGTCTACTGGTTGTGTGTACCTCTGTCTACTGGCTGTGTGCCCTCTGTCTACTGGGGGTGTGTGTGTACCTCTGTCTATTGGTTGTGTGTACCTCTGTCTACTGGCTGTGTGCCCTCTGTCTACTGGGGGTGTGTGTGTACCTCTGTCTACTGGCTGTGTGCCCTCTGTCTACTGGGTCTGTGTGTGTACCTCTGTCTACTGGCTGTGTGCCCTCTCTATACTGGGGGTGTGTGTGGTTCCAGGGCTCACCATGGTGCGAGCCTCCCCCTCTCCGTCCCCCAGCAGGCGGTTGATGTTGATGGACTGGCCGTACTCGGTGGTCAGCAGCTTCCTCAGACGCTGCAGAGCCCACATCCTGTGGCTCGCCGCTGGATGGCCGAAAGCACACACACACAAACACACACACACACACACACAGGTTATTCGCGGTTTATTAAAGCTGGGGAAGGCAATTTTTCTCGAAGCATTTCTTATCATATGTGTTGAAATTCTGTTTCCATCCCGACAGCAATCAATGAATAGAAATATAGTATATTAATATGGTAATATGGTATATTTGGCGATCACAGGCCTGTCATAAGCCGGTCATCATTTCAATCAGGCTGAATGAAATTATTGGATGGTCTACCTGTCCGGCTACCTACCTACCCAGTTGCCTGCCCACTAGGGCTGCTCGATTATGGGAAAAATCATAATCACGACTATTTTGGTCAATATTGAAATCACGATTATTAAAACGATTATTTTTGAGTTTGAAAACATGTTGTATTTATTCAGCATGTCTCTCCCCAAATAGACTTTGTAACTGAGAACTTTGAAATTTCGCCTCACAAAAATACACAAAATGGTCAAAAAGAAAATGTTCCAATCTAAAATAATATACAGATATGTATCCAGCTGTTCTGCCCTTTCTATAAATCATTAAAAAAAAAAAAAAAACGATTTCGTTTAACGCTAAAATCGAAATCGTGATCAAAATTTGATTAATCGCCCAGTCCTACTGCCCACACTTTCCCTGTGCACTCATTGCTCATGACGGAGTCCGCCACAAAGCTAGGCAGACATAATGCTAAAGCTAGCAAGCTAGTCCCAGGCTCGGCTTTGAAGTGATGCATTAAGATAGGGATGGGAATTCCTCCATTACTTGGAGGGAGTGAGACTTCAGGACAATGCACAACCGGTGGGGGGTCTAGGTCAACGTAGCAGATGGGGGGGGGGGGTAGTGATGTGTTAAATACAGACAGTGGGAGGGAGATTGTCTACCCACCCAGGGCACTGAGCTGCGCGCAGGCAGCCAGGGAGGCCGCCAGCCGGGGCACGATGCTGCGGTTGGAGGCAAAGTTGAACCTGAAGTCCAGCAGGCAGGTGACCAGGTCCATGGACGGGCAGGAGAGGATGCAGCGGTCCGACAGGAGGTCCTTGGGTCCTGGGACACAGCAGGAGGACGGACAGAGAGGGCATGGAGGAAGTTGGCTTGGGTCATCTCCAGTGTTTGTAATAACGCCGTTTAAAATAACGGCGTTAGGCAACGCCGTTATTGTTTCAGTAACGGGGTAATCTAACTAATTACTGTTTCCGTCGTTACAACGCCGTTACCGTTACTGTATGTTAAATGCGGTGCGTTACTATGAATTGATTGAATAAACTGCGTAATCCGAAAGCACCCCTGGCTCCAAACACAAACTGCTAGTGAGGAGACCGGGTGGGTTAACAACGAGATAAGCGATTATGATTGGCTAAGGCAGTCATGTTTCATGGTAGCCAATCGGAGCCAGTGTTCTTACACACAAGCCAGGACACATTAATTAAAATTAATTTGGAAGTATATCAGGGCCTTGAATGGGCAGTTCAACCATTTAACACATTAAGGCCAAGTGAAAACTGCTCAGAAAAATCTGAATTCTTTGACATATAGCAACTTTCTTTTTTTTACAGTAACGTAAATAGTTACTTTCCCTGGTAACTAGTTACTTTTATTATAGAGTAATTCAGTTACTAACTTTTTGGAACAAGTAGTGAGTAACTATAACTAATTACTTTTTTAAAGCAACGTTCCCAACACTGGTCATCTCTGACGGGCACAGACAGTAAACATTTTTCCGGCAGCAACAAAAAACGACATATTTTGGGATTATACTTATCATTGACCACGTTTCGCAGGGCTCTTGTTCTTATAAGTATGCAAGCCATTATTCGTGTGCAAGCCGTTCTCAGACAGAAAGAACTTCAAATAATCCGCTGCCAGAGTAATGCCTTATTAAACAAAAGATTTGCGTCACACAGGAAACGACCTGCTGTGTAGGTGGTGTCAACACATTAGCTCTCTCCACTTTCTATTCATCGTGAGGGCACTAGAACTCAAAGTGACACGTGGGAGGCGACGGCCTTGGGCGGTCGCTATGGCCTCACCTGCAGCGGGCATTATGGGATAGACGGTGTAGCGCCAGCCCCAGCCGTTGACCGAGCCATCGCTGGTGAACTTCCACTTGAGTTCGTCTCCTGGGATCCTCAGCTCACTGGACCAATCACACCACTCCCTGCCTGCACACACACACACACACGCACACAGAGACACATGAATATATGCAGGTATGCAGAAATACACACACGCAGAAACACACACACAGCCAGACACAAATACACAACCATAGACACACACACACACACACACTTCCACACACAGAGATACATAGACAAACACCCACACCCACACACACACACGTCCATGCACAAAGATGCATGCACACACGCACACACACACACACACACAATATGTTTTCCCCGCCAACAACCCTAGGTCTGCTGGCTCCAGTGGAGCTCAGCGTCAGGCGGCGACCCCAACCCTCACGCTGGCTGACCCCATGGCTGTCGGTGACCCCTGGTCTCAGTTAATCTGTGATCCGTGTTCACCTGAGCGCACGGACACAATCCTGTTGGCTCCGTCCATGATGGTCAGAGGGTCGTGGCGCCTCTCCGTGGAGCACTGTCGGTCGAACTCCACCCTCAGACCCTCCGCTCCTACGGGGACACACACAGTCGAGCGTGAACCGCCATGAAATTAAATCTTTTGTCGTGCGGACGATAATCAGACAAGCTCGCATTCATGATTGATTTTCATCTGACTTCAGCTTTCTTTTGCTTGTGACCCTTGCCATACCACCATTACACACAAACACACACACACACACACACACACACACACACACACACACACACACACACACACACACACACAGTGCACTCCTCACCATCCCTCGAGGGAGGGGTCCCTCTCCTTTGTTCAGGCTTTCTCCATTGACATTGAAGGTTTTTCCTTGTCTATTTAGTGGGCTCGGGATAGGGGGTGTCAAAATGTGGCCTGTGAAGCCCTTTGAGGCTACCAGTGATTGAGGGACAGATCACCTTGCAATTTCCCAGGTCATTTCTCAGTCTTCTAGGCCATTTGAAACTATTCCCTTGCTACCTACCAATGAATGGCAGGTTGGTTAGTGTATCAGGTGGTAGCGCTGGCGTACCTGGGATCTTAACAGTGCCGCTGGTGGAGGTGTCGTCAGTGTACGGGTGGCTGCTCTCCACCACCACGGGCTGGGAGGAGAGGCGTCCGCTCTGGGAGTCTGTGGCCACGTCCTCCAGCTCCGTCACACACAGCTCTAGCAGCATGTCCGCCACCTGTCCACACACAAAAACATGGAATGTAGAAATATACATTCAAATAGGTGGGCGCCTGTTTCAAAACAAATACCCTGAGAGCAAGGGGGGCCCCCAGTCAGGTAACAAAATATAGGGGGCGTGTTCCTATGGCTGTGGTTAACAAGTGGTGACACAGGTAAGAGGAGAGTTCTGATTGGCTGTGATTAACGAGGGCTGAGTGGTTATCCAGGAAGGAGGTGTGTTCTGATTGGCTGTGATTAACGAGGGCTGAGTGGTTATCCAGGAAGGAGGTGTGTTCTGACAGGCTATGAGTAACAAGTGCCACGTGGTTATCCAGGAAGGAGGTGTATTCTGATTGGCTGCGGTTAACAAATGGTTCCAGAGTTTAAGGAGGCGTGTGTGCCGATTGGCTGTGGTGATCCATCCGTCACCCAGGTAAGGTGTGTGTGTGCATGTTCTGATTGGCTGACCTGGGGGTAGGCGGTACCCATGCCGGACAGCACGGCCGAGAGCACGTCCCGGCCCTTGTCCCCAGAGCGGTGGGACACGGCCAGCTTCAGCACGTCCACCATGACCCGGGTGTCGTCGGGGACCAGCAGGGTGGTGAACTCGTCCAGGTACTGGGGCTCGGGACCCACCACCTTGCTCTGGTTCTCAGAGTCCTGGGGACAGAGAGGGGGGGGGGGGTACACCGAAAAATTTAGAAACCATCTAGGAAACGGCAGCGTGACGACAAGGCTCAAACTGATCTAAACCCAACTTAACTAATATTAGGTATTCAAATCTACTAGAAAGATGAAATTTCATCCATCTGAAGTCAACGTTATTGTCCAAAATCAGTGACTCTACGATCCATAGATCAAATTATAATGAAATGTTTTTACACAATAAAGTATTGTATAAATGATTGAGGGGTAAACAAACAAATGTATTATTATTATTATTAACACACACACAGCTTCAACTCGATTGACAGACCTACCAACTCTAGTGGCCATATTGAACCCGGTCTCCATTGACCGTGTTAAATCCTTAAACCTCATTACTATTAAACCTTGATTGAGCAGCTTTCCCTAACCTGTGGGTTGAGTGTGCATAGGCTCCCATGAGAGACGCGGTTAGCGTTTACTTGGTGACCCTTTCGGAGATCTGCAGGTCATGCGAGCAGAAGACTTTGGACTGACGGTGGTTCACTGGACGGGTCAGATTTCATCTGACACTGACCAGTGACTAACTCTCCAGTCTCGAGTGCGATGTATCCAGTGATGACTGGATATGTTCTATCGGGCTAGCGAGTTTTCTGCGCCTGAACAAAACTGCAGTCTGTGTTGCCTCTATTGACTTTCTAAAAGTTAATAAACTTTGCCATCAGTTGGTTTTCAGTCGATCAGTCGTTTCTCTTTTCAGCAATTACTTGAGGTGTACCTTGCCTAACCTTTCATTCACAGCTGGGTTTGTTTGCTTAGTGAAGTGAACAAAGCTAATCCTATGGACGGCAGGGTGTGGGTGTGGGTTTGCTTTAGAGGGATAAACCACTTATCAGGCCCCCATCAGTCAGTGACCCCGGACCAAGATGTGTAATCCCGAGCAGCTTTAACGAGCGAGGCAGGCCACAGCATCAGGTCGTGGTGAGGGTTGTTGTCGGCTCACCTCTTTGGTCTTGGTCATGGTCTCGGCGATGATGCTGGCGGCGCCGGGGTCGTCGGTGACGGGGATGAAGGGTCGCGACGAGGCGCCCGAGGCCGAGGGTGTGACCGCCGACGACGGGGTCATCGCGTCCTCCGAGGACGCACCCTTCTCAGACACACACACACACACAATAATGTAACTACGGGATCCAACCGGTCCAGGTCCATTAGTACATAATGTGTACTAATATGTGTATTAACTTTACCAATATGAAAAGTACACTTTTCCTTTTAGCACAAAATACTTTCTTGTTCAAGAAGGCTTGATTTTCTTTCCAAACCAAGTTGTCAAAAGGATGAAATCATGTTCTCAATCTCCCCTGTCATGTTCTTTAGTATCATCACAGTGCAGAGAGCGGTGGCTCTAAGAGCCGTTCCCCCATGCCTGCCTAGAGCTCCAGGGCCCCGGGTAGACAACCCCTCACCTCTCCCCTCCGCTCCTGCCAGGGGCTGGGGCTCAGCCGCTCCTCGCTCTCCTGGGGGACTGGGGAGCCTTCGTCATCGCTCATGCCCGACGAGGATGAGGTGTCGGAGGGGGGCACGGGGGAGCTGGAGGGACACTCCATCGGAAGCATCATGCAGGCGGGCATCAGGGCGCCCACCACAGCATCCCTGGTGGGAGGAGAGGAGAAGAAGCGAAATAATGATGATGGCGTTGCTACGACGATGCCGGAGTAGGCTTGCCTCAGAGTCACGGGTCTTGGAAGGTGCGTGGTGGGACTTAAACCACGAAATTATACATGGATTATCTTTATTCTATATTTAGTCACGACAAAGGTTGCCAGAGTAATGCCTTATTAAATAAAAGATTTGTGTCACACAGGAAACGACCTGCTGTGCAGGTGGAGTCCACACATTAGTCACACTAAAATCGACTTGACTGGGTGGAGAGTAGAAAACGAGTATTTTATGAAATGAATGGTTGTGCTTAGGTGTATAACAGGATAAGCTTTATATGTAATTAATCAGTGAGCCTGGGTGTATGATAGGAGCTGCTTTATAAGTCATGAATCATGGTTGAATCATTGTGGTACCTCCAGAGACACAGTCCTCCACCACGAGTACAACCGTTTGTCCATGATCGCGGGCAGGGGATCTCACCTGGCATACATGATCTGCAGGGCGGAGAGGACGTGGGACAGGGCCTGCTGCTTGGCCAGGTTACCGTCCAGAGACAGCAGGATCTTAGCCAGCGACGGCCGGTTGGCCTTGGCGCTGCTCTGCCCGCTCATCTTGTTGCTGACGGCGGAGGAGTCGCTGTCCAACGGGACCCCTGCAGAGCCACAACCCGACCCCATACACATCGTCAAGCTGGCTCAACACGCGAGAGCTCAACCTCAGGTTGCACCAGAAGATAGAGGCTCTTAAAGGAGTTGTTAGATTCAACTCCTTAAGCCAATTTGAACGCACACCTCCTTACCTCGGTAACCATTTGTTAGCCGCAGCCAATCATAACTTCTAAATTGGTTGCCTCAATTACCACAGCCAATTCCTACACAACTACTCCTCCCTTGCCCAGGTAGGGGGTGGGAGGTTTGGTTAATGAGCGATCATTGCTTACCCGGGAAGGAGACGGGCGTGATAGGTGTCAGATTGATTAACGAGTAGTTAGTGCTGACCCAGAAAGGAGACGAGTGTCTTCTGATTGGTTAACGACTGGTTAGTGCTTACCCAGGAAGAAGATGGGTGTGGTCTGATTGGTTAACAAGTTGTCAGTGCTTACCCAGGTAGGAGGCTCCCAGGGAGTCCCTGGCGGTCTGGAAGAGGACGGGCTCGTGGACGGACGGCGTGGTCACGTCCACGGTGGTCCAGGCCACGCTGTGGGAGGAGCCACAGGCCACGCGGGTGATCTTCTGGCCCTCCAGTCCCTGCACCAGGGTGGGCTTCCGGTTGACCGTGGTGGTCCCGTTGCCCTGCTGCCCGTGGTCGTTGTCGCCCCACGCATACACCTGATGGCACAGCAACGACATTGTCATTCATTACGATGATGGATCCCTCAAGACACCTCTCTCTTTACCAATGAGTGTCCCGCATTTGACATACCGAAAAGTTTTGTTTTCTTAACTACTCCTCGTATGTGCCACTACCAGCAGCAGTAGCAACCGGAAGCACACATAGATATATTTGTTGCGTATAGCTTTTGCTCTTTATTCCTAACTTTAATTATACTACTGTCCTGTTCTTTGTGCTGTGACACCTCAATTTCCCGTCTGGGATTAAAGAAAGAGCCTTCTCTTTTTAAACGAATATTGGATTTTGTGTTCTGTGGGAAAAAAATAAAAAATGTTTTTATGCAGTTCGACGCTAAACTTGGGTTTCACAGAGTGTGTGGGATGTGTGTGGTTTATATAACCCCACTCCTATTATCGCTGAGCCCTCTGAGAGCCATCTATTAAGCAGTTGAGACACGGAGTCTCAGATCACCAGAGGAGATGACGTGGATGCTTCACTTAGTGCCGAGCACAGAGTTTTAAACAGGATGAAAGAAGACGATTAGCCAGAGGAGGTCAGAGGCGGAGCAATAAATATAGATAAAAGAAATATAGAGCGTAGGCACACTCACACACAAGCTAGATCCATGGAGCACACACACATCCACTATTAAAGATTTATGGAGTGCACACACACACCTTGATTTATGAAGTGCATGCACACTTCTACTTTAAAGACATGTACGAGACACACACACACACACACACACACACACACACACACACACAAACACCTTGATTTATGAAGTGCATGCACACTTCTACTTTAAAGACATGTACGAGACACACACACACACACACACACACACACACACACTATGACTATGTAGATAAACTGCGTGCATGGAGGACGTGTTCTTGCTCCTACACACCTGTCCTGTCTCGGTGACAGCCAGACAGTGCAGCGCCCCGACCGCCACGTGCACTATCTTCTTCCCCCTCAGGCCCTCCACCATCTGGGGCTTACGCACGTGCACGTCAGTCCCGTGACCCAGCCGGAAGTAGTCTCCCTTCCCCCTGGTTGGAAACACAACAGATGACCGTGAGAGTCCCGGACACAAAAGGGGTTTGGTAAAAGTAATAATCATAATAATACATTTTATTTCAGGGGCGCCTTTCAAAACTCTCAAGGTCGCCTTCCAGTTAAGACAAGCAAATAAAATTGAAAAACAGGCAAATATAGTTAAAACAAACACATTCAAAATAAACAATGCAACATATTCATTGAATTGGCTGGTGGGCGGAGTTAAGTGGGATAGGCCGGTCGGAACAGGTGAGTTTTGATGGAGGTTTTAAAGGTGGGGAGAGACTATAGTGCGGATGTGGGAGAGAGTTCGAGAGGCAAAGTGACAGTTGGAGTGTTACAGCGACGGGCGTCCATCTTACCAGGTCCAGACGACTCCGGACTTGGTGAGCGCGAGGGAGAACTGAGCTCCGCACTCGATCTGGCACACGCCCTGTCCGTTGAGCCGCTCGATGTTCTGGGGGATGTTGCAGCCCTCACTGCCGCCGCGGCCCAGCTTCCCGAAGTCCCCGTCGCCCCAGGAGAACACCAAGCCTGGGGAGGAGATCCACAAGCCAGGGTCGCAGTCAATCAACCAAACTTTTGCTTTTCGTGAAAACACAAAGTCAAGGAAAATCTATTTCATTTGTATGAATAAATTAAATTGTTTGCATAAATAAGTTAAATTAACAAAAGAGAAATTTAAAAAAATTCCACACTGCTTGCTTAAAAAAGCAAAGCTAAAAAGGTATGAGAGAACATGTTGTTACCTTCATCAGTGAGGGCCAGGGTCTGGGCATCTCGACTCCCACAGGCCACCTGGACCACCCGGTGTCCAAGGAGAACTTTGACCTGGACGACGGGGCACAGGAACGTTAGAGGGTGAGGAACAGAAAGGTCAGAGGATGAGGAGAAGAAAAGGGTGAGGAACCGGAACGTTAGAGGACGCGGAACATCACGGGACTGTGGAGGAGTATAGGCGGCTGGGTTTTTGTCCGGATTCATTTGGGAGGACATTTGTTGGCACTGTATCTACTGCCTCGGCCCTTCCTGCCAAACAGCTACCAATGCACAGGGTCCTTTACACTGAAAGCTCTAAAGCTGCTGCTTGAACACAGATGTCTTCTGCCGTTTTTCTGTGTTTGCAAAGTCGGTTTTTTGGTAGGCTTTATATATTGTGAGCTTGAGTTGCACAATCAAGTTATGTTCCAGACTTTAGCTGACAATCAGCAAGATACTGTGGAAAAGCACGAGTAGAGAAAACTGAGACGAGGTTGACTTCAACTTGTCAAGGTTGAAGTCATTTTACCTCAGAATTAAAAAGATTTACAATGTCAAGGTTGCAGTCATTTATTACCTCAGAATAAAAGAGATCATCAAATAACAGCAAGCACTAACAGAAAGTACTAACACAGGTGCTAAGGTGGTGCCAGCCAAACAGACGTACCAGTTTGGGTCTGAGCTGGGTGGTGTTGTCCCCGTGGCCCAGCCTCCCGTACTCCCCCAGGCCCCAGCTGTACAGCTCCCCGCTGGAGGTGATGGCCGAGCTGTGGGAGCTGCCGCAGGCGATGTCCCGGATCCGCTTGGTCTTCAAGGCCTCGATCAGCCGCGGCTTGTCACAGTTCCTGGGAGACACACATTTTTTGTTAGCCCAGTTGGTATAGCCACCGTTCCTCTGAGTAGGTTAGTAGTGCCAGAAAATAATGAAGTAACGTTGGCAGTGGGGCAACATGGCCGACTATAAGTTTACTACTTTCGACTCTTCTTTCTTTCTATTTTTATGTACTCTATATTTATGAGGCACATCCCTTCAATTCCCATAAAATGCCAAGAATCCTACTTTGCATGTAACGGTTCTCAACACATTACCGTGCCAATAAAATCTATTCCCATTACAAATAAAATGTTGGTCGCATGACCAGGCGCGCATCTGACGCGTGATTGGCTCACATCCTGCTGAAGTGCCCCAGCTTGCCGTCGTCGCCCTCTCCCCAGGAGAAGACCTTGCCGTCCACGGTCAGGGCCATGGCGTGGCGGCCGCCCGAGTGCACCGCCACCTTCTTCACCACGTAGTTGCTGAGGGCGGCGATCTGCCGCGGGATGGGCACCGTGCCGCTGGAGAGGCCCAGGCCCAGCCTGCCGTTGGTGGCCTCACCGCAGGCGTGCACCTTGCCCTCCACCGTCACTGGGGAGGAAGCACCAGGGCACCATTACATAACATAGCCCTGCATCAAACACAACTCGGCTGTTTGATGGTGTTTCCTTGCACAGTTTTAGCACTCCGTCAAGGAAATTGGCTTGTATACTATTCTTCTTGTATATTGTTTCCCTGCAAATATATTTTCAGCATTTAGCGTTTCGTACTTTTGCACATTTATACATGTTTTCTCTTCTATTTGTAACATGGTGTTTGCTGCTGCTGGAAGTGCAATTTCCTGAGGGAAACTTTCCGATGGATTAATAAAGTTCATATCCATCTATCTATTCATCACTGGTCACACTGCAGCCTTATTCATTTCATCCATAGAAGGGGTTAGCTTTAGATGCTGGACTAGGGACATGCCATGATATGATAGATGATATATAGTACCAATAATACTTGGACTGGGTATTTTGAATGATTATTTTGTTGATTTTAGCATTTTATAATAATATGTAATTGTAATACTGTCCATAACACTAACATTTTTCCTCTGGGATAATTCAATTTAATAAAAAATTGTAATATGAATATTATATTATCGTACACCTACAGATATCAGTTCTGTTTTTATAGGGCGGACTTTTAGTGTAGTGATTCTAACCGTTCTACACACACAGCACAAGAACACACAGGAGGAGTTCCCTTCCCTGCTTAAGATCCCTGCTCCAGTTTCAGTGAGTTTCCAGTGTGCACCCTCAGCAGGGCAGGCCGCACATACACCTGAGCTGTACACTGACTCACCGGCAAACAGACTCTTGGAACCTCCCGCCACCTGCACCACGTTGAGGCCAGATAAAGTCTCGGAGAACGAAGGCACCTTGATCTATGGAGGAGCAGAAAGAAACACACACAGTGTTCAGATTAGGAGAGGAGCGATCCAGGGGAACTCTGAATTAGATAATTCAACTCACGGCGTAATATATGCCATCACCATCAAGTAAATCTAAAGGGCACCTGCTACACCCCACAGTTTCATTTCCTCATGTCGTTATGGAGCAGGTGGGGCTTGGGGCATCAAGTGCATTGGGAAACAAGCTGAAACACCTTTAGGTTGGGAGTCAAACCCCCCGAGCAATTACACTTTCCAGCTGTACTCCTAGTAGGCTCTTACATTAATGAATTTTAGCTTTATGATTACCTTTTTATTATTATAATGTAATGAATATTTTCCAGTACCTTGGATCCTTTGAGACCGCCCAGCTGGTCCTTGTCATTCAAACCCCAGACAAACACTTTGGTCCTGATGGTGGCAGCCGACTCCAGCCCTGAAGACTTCTTGCGAGCCAGGCTGATGGCACGTGACCAAATGACATATTTACAATCAGTGATACTTTGTGATTAGACCGTACGTATAATGGTCAATGTAGTTAAAAAAAAGTAGCATAAACGGACTATAATGTATTATTGAATCCAAGGTTCCACTATTCTCTGTATATTTCTTACTAATATTTGACTTTCTAAGGGGTCCACCTCACCTCCCAACCGCAGCTTTTTCTTCGTCCTCTTCCTCGTTGTCGGAGGCGAGGAAGGGCACGGTTGCTAGGTCTTCATCCTCCGCCCGGATCCGGCCCACGATGCTAAGGCCGTGGACCTTGCAGTCGATGCCGGAGCTACGGCACTGCTTGATGGCAATCTCTATGTAGCGGTGGTACTGTAGGGAGATCACCATCACAATACACATTTGAAAACATACATAATATACCAGCAGCGAACTCTATGTAATCATCCCTAAGGTGGTACTGTAGAGAGAGCAGGTAGTAATATAAACATCACAATTTACATTCTGCAATACATCATAGCAATTTTGCATGTACCTTTTTATGGGCTCACCTAGCTAAGCCAATATCTTGAAGCTATGCCAATGTAAATAAGATAATGAAGCTAAGCTAACAAATCTCACACATCGCAAGTAAGCTAATCAAGCTAAGCTAACTAGCATAACAAAACAAAGCTTTGCTAACGAAGCTAAACTAATTAAGCCAACATAATTGACACGATATGAAGCTAAAATAACTCACCAGAAATAACGAAGCTAAGCTTACAGACCAAACCTAATCAAGCCAAGACAATGAAACTTGGCTTACTCACCTCAGTGCAGTCGGTGAGCAAAGGCACAGCGGTGTCTGTGGGGTTGATGGTGATCGTCTTCAACTCAATCAGGTTGTTCAGAGAGCTGCCCCCTACACATGAATCACATAAATGAATCAAGAGTTAATGCATTATCTTAATGGGATTATACATCATGAGCAGTGGGATGAACCTTAGCAATTAGCCAACCATTGTTAATTACCAACCATGTGCTCGGGAGCCCACGAGGTCACATGATGCATATGGGGTTTCAGGAGATTGCTGACTCAGTATGTTGATACATCTTTTATTATTCTATTTTTTTTAGTGGGTATGAAAGGTCTCATAAGGGTCCTGTATATACAAACAATGTCGAATGATTCATTATGCCTTACTCAAAGATGCATCCAGGTAAGACTGTGGACATTTGGGGATCTAACCCACTTATGGCTGGGAGTCGGACAGATTAGCCACAAGACTATTGTCTTCTCTACCTGAAACAACCACCAGGGAGGGCATGTAGCTGCTGTCTGCCGGGTCCACCACCAGCTTCAGCCGGTGGACCAGGACATCTGGGAACAGCTCCAGCCGAATCCAATGCTGTAGGGAATCAAAAGAGAAACCCACCAATTGCCGTCAAGTTATGTCATAGATTCTCACCAATGAATAGCGAGCCCATCTTTCCATTTTGATTCATGTTTGATTCACAAAGGGGGACCCACCTTGCCCTGGGAGCCTGAGGACTGCCAGCACTGGTCACTGCTGTCGATGAGACGCGAAGCCTGGTTGGCGGATGAGGAAACACTGAGGCTCTTCACGGCCCTCGACCACTCATCTATCAGCAGCTCCCTCTGGCTGCTGTGGGCCTTCTTCTGTTGCTTCCCTGAGCGCCCGCAGAACGCTGGAGACTGGCCTGGTGGGAGAGGGATGCACAGGTACACCATGACACACTATTTTTTATTCCATTAAATGGCAGAATAATCTAGATTGGGGGAAGGGTAGTCTTGTGGTTAGGGTGCTTGGGGTTTCAACATAGAACCTTCAGCAGGGAGTCAAGTGTTTCAGTCGAGAGGTTCTGACTCATATGACCAGAGTTCACCCTTATGCGTCCTTAAGCAAGATTCTCCATCTGCTAAATGACTAAATAACCCTTTCCCATTCCATACCATTCAGCAGACGCCTTGATTCAAAGCAAATTATTTAAGATACTTTAGAAGTCATTAAACAGCAGGTAAGGCTGAGGGGTTCTTATCTCAAGAATGCCTACGGGTAGACGGGGTAGACATTGTGGATCAGACCTAGTATCAAACACCTTTACCACTAGACGCTCCTGCCTAAATGATATCATGTCTAGATATTAAGCGAGTGCCCCCACCTGGCTCGTTGATGCGACCGAAGGAGTGCCGGGTATTGTGCTTGCTGGTCTTGAAGCAGCTGTCACAGTAGTCGAAGTCATCACAGTTCCTGCACTTGAAGCGCGGGCCGTTAATGGGGAACATCTGGCAGCCATCGCACCTGAACACAAGCAAGTGGTCCGGCTCAACTCATATTCAACTGAAGCCGCGGGTTCCCAATGTAATTAATTGATCCGCTGAAGAATAGAGTCATGCTCTGCTATATTCTAAACACAGAGTAGAGCTTCATACCAATTGAGAAGGAAGGTCCCGGACCAATGATGTTGTTTCAGACAGTGATGTTTTCACAACAAGGTGGATGGAGCAGTGCTCTAGGAGCGACAGTTCTGGTTCAGGGACTGACCTGACTCCAGGGTGAACACTGGGGACCAGCTCCATCTCGGACAGCAGCCCGGTCCAGTGGGACTGCTGGGGGAAGTCCACAATCACGTCCTTCCCATTGGCACTGAAAGCTACAGCAAAACAGTTCCTGTTTACTCCACAAAGTAAGCACTGACTCTGATAGCTAAACCAAACAAGATAGCATTAGTGGAAACCAAACTGACCAGAAGCGGTAAATGCTATATGAATAAGCGATCCCCTAAAGCATTTCCTTTTGACTTGCACAGATTAGAATCGGAAACTGAAGCAAAAAAGTTCCCGTTTACAGAAACATTTTAGTATTAGCACTGAATGCTAAACCAAACCAAAAATCCAAAGCAGAGTTCAGACTAGTAAAAACAACAGGTTACCTTTCACCACCCCGACACTCCGGTGGACCACGGAGCCCCACTTGTACTTTGGCGTGGTGACAGTGGGCTTCACCCTCACCTTGTCACCGATCTTTATATGGGACGGAGAGCTCTGTGGCGGGAAACCTGGGCGGTATAAAAAGGTGGAAATTTGAAATCACCTTGCACCCGTTTCAACCAAACAGAAGTAGAACTATTCATTGAATGATTACCAACCAGTTCAAAATCAACCCATTTGAGCGTGTCCACCCGGATTCAATGAGTTTATAATGGACATACTGTATATTGGGTGCTCACCAACAAGCTCTGTGTGGATGTAGCGGACCCAGTAAGTCCCGCCCTTCTGCTGCCAGTCACACTGCACGTTGAGGTCATGGAGCCCGTCTCTGTCCAGCTTGATCACCTTGCCCACGTCTCCTTCGTACACCTCCTCATACGTCCTGCAGCACTTCACCATCATGCCCACCTACACAGAAAGACAGTCCACCGTCAGACTGGGTCTCATATTTAGTTTGAATACAGAATGGGGGTCAGACTGGACTGGGTTTCACAGTGGGAGTCATACTAGGGGTCAGAAAAGGTGGCACAAGTCATGTCAACCAAAGTAGGACTTTAACTCTGATAAAGAAAGGGATACCAGACCAAATAGAATATAAAACTTTTTTTTGGTAACATTTTTCTGCTTAGCGTTCCAACATCCGATTCCTTCTTCACATTAAAAGGCCGACATCCGTGATGCATAGGTAACAGGAACGTACTGAGGGAGGTCCAAAAAGACGACAGCCTTTTGCGAGAGCACTGGGTTTACCTGAATGTTTTCCCTCACATACACGGCGTAGTCGTCGTTACTCTGGAAGTCCGACCTCTTCTTGAAAGTCTGGCTCTCTGTCACCACGGCTCCCGAAGGCTGGACATAGAGACGGTCAGGCAAACCCCATTCAAGCACAAACCGGTTGCTAAAGAGCAACCACACACTACGGCATAGCTGTGAGTTTGCTGCCATCTAATGGTGAAGAAAAATATGCTGGCTCTAGCTTTATTTCAGTGATGAGGCAGCAAATTACATACCACAGCGAAGACAGGCTCTGCCTCCTCTAGCTCCTCCAACACCTCCTCATCCGAGAACTCGTCCGACACGGTGTCCGCGTCCGACAGCTCATTGCCGTGGACGTCGGGGTGGTCCAACAGCCAGCCCACCAACGCCTCCACACCTGGACAATACATTCTCAGTCAGGGCTACCGACAGTCAAATCTATATCTGAACTAGGGACAATCATTTAATTCAGGACTACTGACGTTAGAGGTTAAATTAGGGCTACAGAGTTCAGGTCAACTGAGAATAGGATCTGCATCAGGACTCCTGTCAAGATATGTCACCAGTTTTTACATCTAAATTTGTACTACACTAATTGTGTAAATGGATATATTTTCTGTAAATCTATTTTAGTTTGTATGCTTTAAAAAGTTTATTCCTTTTAGTTCTACCAGTGTTCAGTTCTTTCAGCTCTGAGAACCTCATTTTTCCTTGTGGGATTAACAAAGTCCGTCCTATCTCGTTACAGGGAATGCACTTCAAAGACGCATTCATCGAATGTAGCCTCCCATCCTTGGGGTCAAACCTCGGCATCTACACTATAAATAGGAGTGGAAGTGCAGTGTGTGGTGGGTGGCGCTCTGCCCCTTTACCGGGGACTCCCGAGGCGGTGGTGCCGGACAGGGTCTTCAGGGCCACCTCCACGTGCTTCCTCTGGAAGCCCATGTCCATGAGCTGCAGGACGATGGGCAGCGGCGGCACCGGGGAGGCCTTCTGCTTCTTCAGCCGGGGGGGGCGGACCTGCTGCACCGTGACCGGGGTCGAGGCCTCACTGGAGCTGCTCTCTTCGAACAGAGGGGAGGACGGGTGGGTGGACTCCACCGCCAGGTACTGGCACACGGCCAGCGCTGCAGCCTGGGAACAAAGAGAGGTATGATACATACAGCGATAACATGCATTAACGCACGCTATTAGAGCTGCAGCCTGGAGATAGGGACATATATACACATATAGTTAGTTTTAAACAAACCATATACATGCACACTGGCAACACTGCAGACAATTGGTATCCTAATAATGGCAAAAATAAGACAAGTACCATTATGGTGTAGGAAACCAAAGTATATACATCCACACATTGCCAGAGACAGATATATACTTATCAACAGATATACAGACACAGAGCTGCAGTCCATAGGTTTATCATGCACATATATGTGAAAAATATGAAAAAAGTATTATCATGTGACATAGTATATACACACAAACCAAGCAGAGATGCAGCCTGGAAGTAGCAAGAGATCAACTTTCAATCCACAAAAAACACTGCCATACATCCACAACTTCATTCTCCAGCAACTTAATCCTGCCAGAGCCACCACCCCGACCCACCGCCACCATCATTATCTAAAGCGTCCCTCCTGACCTCTAGCTCTGGCCTGTCGAAGATGGCCTTGATGGGTGAGGGCTGGGTGGCGGAGGACAGCAGCTGCTGGAGCAGGAGAAGGGGTGGCAGGGGTCCCTCTGGAGACAGGTCCCCCACGTCTGGGGAGGTCGCCACCGTCTCCTCTGGGAACGGGAGGGAGAATAGACGAGGAGTTATAAAAGGAAAGTGAGACCAAACTCCCAGAGGGCAGAGCAAAGGGGCCACACCAGACCAAAGATAGGGCCCTGGCGACGTCGCTACACTGCCAGAACAGAGCCCAAACAGCTGTGTGTCTGTGTTTGTGTGTGTGTGTGTGTGTGTGTGTGTGTGTGTGTGTGTGTGTGTGTTTGTGTTTGTGTTTGTGTGTGTGTGTGTGTGTGTGTGTGTGTGTGTGTGTGTGTGTGTGTGTGTGTGTGTGTGTGTGTCTTTCAGGGCCCTCTGTGTGTGTCTGTCTGCTATGCCGCACCACAGGTGTGTGTGTGAAGGTGAGAACAGGTGTTGTCTTCCAGAGCCAGCCTTCGTTAGGCCGGTGGAGGTACAGGTGGGTCACCACAGACAGGACAGGTGAGCGGCCCTAACGAGCTCTACCCGGGATCCACCTGAGACCCTCTCGTCTCAAACTGACCACGGTGAACTTAAGTGAACTAGTCTGAGTCATACCTGTCTATCAAGAGTGGTACATTTAAACTGAGGATAAACTCACTGTGAACAAACTGCCCACCAACACCCCGAGGAGTGTTCGCTTGTTCATGTATACAATGTACATGGTCAGATTTGATATTCAAGGGCAAGTTATTGTGTCAATGAATCTCCTTCATAAGCAAGTTCTGCTCTTATATAACAGTTGGCGGAATAATCTGCCAACGCTGTGCGTTTCAACAGCATGCTGGGTGGTGTGTGTGTGTTTCAATAGAATGCTGGGTGTTGTGTGTGCATTTCAATAGAATGCTGGGTTGTGTGTGCGCGTTTCAATAGAATGCTGGATGGTGTGTGTGTTTCAATAGAATGCTGGGTAGTGTGTGCATTTCAATAGAATTCTGGGTGGTGTGTGTGTGTTTCAATAGAATGCTGGGAGATGTGTGTGCGTTTCAATTGAATGCTGGCAGGTGTGTGCGTGTGTTTCAATAGAATGCTGGGTTGTGTGTGTGCGTACGTTTCAATAGAATGCTGGGTTGTGTGTGTGCGTGCGTTTCAATAGAATGCTGGGTGGTGTGTGCGTGTTTCAATAGAATGCTGGGTGGTGTGTGCGTGTTTCAATAGAATGCTGGGTTGTGGGTGTGCGTGTTTCAATAGAATGCTGGGTGGTGTGTGTGTGTTTCAATATAATGCTGGGTTGTGTGTGTGCGTGTTTCGATAGAATGCTGGGTGGTGTGTGCGTGTTTCAATATAATGCTGGTTGGTGTGTGCGTGTTTCAATAGAATGCTGGGTGGTGTGTGCGTGTGTGCCTGTGTGTGTTTCAACAGGGTTCCTGGGATTTCAGTGTGGTGCGGCGGGTGTGGGGTACCGTTGGGGGTGGGTCCAGGGTCCAGGACGGCGGGCTGGGCCAGGATGAGGCGGAGCTTGTCCTGGTGGCAGAGCAGCGCCCGCGAGGCCTTCAGGATGTACAGCCTCAGCTGCTGGCAGCGCAGCAGGTGGAGGTCCACCTGGTCCACTGGAGGGAGACACGGGGATTAGTCAGCTCAGGTGGACCAACAGCTGGACCACTACTGGACGCGCAGGTGGCGCTCCGCCTGGTCCGCACATCAGTCTAATGTGACTATTATGGGGTGTACCTGTGACCATCTATAACATCAGTCTAGTGTGATTATTATGGTGTGTACCTGTGACCATCTATAATGTCAGTCTATTGTGATTATTATGGGGTGTACCTCTGACCATCTATAACATCTGCCTAATGTGATTATTACGAGGTGTGCCTGTGACCATCTATAACATCCGCCTAATGTGATTATTATGGGGTGTACCTGTGAGCCCACGACTAAGGGACTTCTTGAGCCGGTGTTTCTCCATGCGGCTGCCAGCCAGGCTGACCAGCTGGGCCCACACGGCCAGCATGGGCTCTGTGAAGGGCAGGTTGTGCACACTGAACGATATCACCGGCAGCTGGGGCCCAGAGAAGAGAGAGACCAGTTAGCATTTCATTTCAACAAAAAATCATTGGTTCTCGTGTTTTATTGACATCGATATCTCTTTTACATTATTCTAGTTTCTTTTTATCCTCCCCTTTCATTAATGTTTTAGCTCAATTTGTATGCCTGATATTTTAAGCTTCAGCCTCACATATGGTTTTATATTATTTTACCTTTTTCTTCTAAACCAATATATTTGGAATATTTTGTATCTATGGAGGAGGTGAACCAGCAGAAGCATGCGATGAGATGGGAGGATAAGCGTGCGACGAACCGGTCGGAGCTGGCTCAGCAGGCACACCCGGCACGTGCGCATGTCGTGGAACTGGACCGTGATGCGTCCCTTGGGCGTGATGCGGGTGACCGTGCCCTCGCCGTACTCCTCGTGGACCACCTGGCCGCCCAGCCGCAGGCGCCCGTCGATGCCTCCGATCACCGCCAGCACCGCCATCAGACTGCCCACCCGCGGACCCTCCGAGTCGGGGAAGTACTCCTCCAGGAAGGACTGCTCCGGAGCAGTCGGGAGAGAGTAGAAGGTCATGGACTGAACTCTTGTTTGCTTTAGGGAAGCGTTCTCAGAAATACAAAGTATTTTAGTGTCGTGCCGTCTATGAAGACACAAGACCACGTTAACTCGATTGGGGGCAGGACAGTTGTAGAGTCACGAGTGTTTGACATCCCACCAAAAGTTACTGCATTAGGCTACTACTCTAACGTGTAAGTCTCCTACCTACTCCTTGATGACCTGATAACCTCGATGCTGCTTTGGATAATAGCGTCCGAGAAATGTCAGTTTAATTACTAAATATGGAAATAAAAGTGTCTAAACTGAGCATATCCATCAAGCAGAACTACATGACACAATTTGATGATGATGTCGCTTCTCACCGCTTCAGAGTGGCGTCCTGCCATGACGTCTCCGATGGAGCTGAGCTGGGCGTTTATGTATTCACTGATCAGGCCACTCCATTGGCCCAGAGAGTGCAGCGTGCGCAGGACGGCCACTATCTCCTCCGCCAGCGTGCTGCTGTGAGTGGCAGTCAGAGAGGCCTGGGGGCGGGACTTCTTTCTGCGCATCGAACCATCTGCGCGAGAAAAAGGGAAGTCCATGACGTGATGCCCAATGGGAATGCAGGATTGGCCCAAGTTGGCGAATGGTGAATATATGTTGCTATGAATATAATTTAAACCCCTTTTTTGTAAAGACCACATTAAGGACAACAGCCAACATTTAAAGAGTCCTATTTTACCACAAGCACTGATAATAAACCTTCGGTACAACAGGGGTATTTTAGTGAAAGAACTTCAATAAAAACTACATGCATACACACTTTTGAAACACCCAATTCCCAAACTGATAACGATTCACTATTATAATGAGGGCATTAGACCAGAGCTTGGAATTGGGTCTTCCAGGGTGCAATACCTCGCAGCAGGGGCAGGTCAGAGGAGCAGGTGCTGAGCAGGCTGCCCAGGAAGTCAAACAGCTTCTCCACCAGGAACTTCATGTCCTGGGAGCGCTCCAGCCGGTCCCAGGAGGGCAGCACCGCCTGCAGCAGACGCAGCGCCAAGATCTGGAGAGGAGGGGAAAAAAGACAAGAAACAAACCCAAACAACGTCAGCCGTTTGAAACTCTTTTTTAATAACCGGCCGGGTTGCAGTAATGACCTTTCAGCATTTTCCCTCTGCATAGCTTTGTGTTTTCCCAGACGTCAGTGCTGCTAAAATAAGAGCGGTGGTGGGGCTGGGGTGCCGGCTGGGCGGATGATACAACACTCGGGCCCCCAGAGGCCCCAGGGTGAGTAATGAACCCTGGGGCCACCCACAGCTGCTCAAACTAAAGAATACACACTTTCTCCTAAAGGATCACCTCATGAATATGAGTGGAAGTTACACAAAAAGTTCAGTGTAGTGTAGTGAAAACACTTGTTTTTAAGTAGACACACTATGTGATCCAGTGTTGCCAGATCTTTGTATTAAAACTGGATTTATAGCTCTTTATGTGCTAGCATCACAGTATCAACGTCATTCTAGCATGTCTTTCACAATCATCTTTCGCCCCACAGATTCAAAACCACTTGTGTGTGTTTTTGACAGAAGTTTGTAAGAAGTGACCTTAAACACAATAGTGACGACAACAATCAACTCATCTAGCACCTAACTCGCAACCAAATCTTTTACCATTAAAGTGGGGTAAAAGTGAGAGATTAAGAGCTCCAACCAGAGATACACAGCTCAAATCAGAGATGCGCCCATCTCTGGTTGGTGTTGGAGATACCGCAGCGAGGGCAGCCTACCTGTCTCTGCAGCGTGATGGCGTTGAAGGACTGGTGGCCCTCCACGATGCGGATGAGCAGGCCGATCCAGGCCGAGGTGCTGAGCGTGCTGCACATCTGGGGCAGCAGGGCGATGCTGCGGATGAAGCCCAGGGTGCTCCAGCTGCGGTGCTGCTCCAGGGACACCAGGCGGTGGGCGTGGACGCCTGCAGACAGGAGATAGAGAGAGGGAGAGGCGGGCGAGACAGACGGGAAGGTCATACAGACCGAGAGACAACAGAGATTCAGATTTATTTTTGAGTTAAATTTGAGGCAACGTTGATTTTGTTTTTGATTCTTTTAGATTATAAATAAATATGCTTAGATTCAAAAATAATAATGTAGTTGTGCAATATCGATATTTTACTAGCTGTCAAGTGCTTGGGCCGAAACAGATGAGCTTGTGTATATTAATGTGTTTGTAGAAGAGAGACGGACAGAAATCCATGTTTATTTTATAAGTTACACCCCATTGCATCATCTGCTCTCGTTTCGCTCCCGTTAGCCGGGCCGTGCAGGTCACGTGACCGGCTCACCTGACTTGTCATTGGCCCCGCTGGCCACCAGCATGCGCAGCAGGCCACAGAGGGTGCGGATGGCGTCGGTCTGCAGCACGTCGGCGTAGATCCCGGCCGACAGGGACAGGGTCTTCAGCAGGTTCACCGTGCTGGTCAGCATCATGGCTGTGGGGTGGCTGCTCCGCTCCAGAGGCTCCCCCTCTGGAGGTACAGGGACACACACACACACACACACACACACACACACACACACACACACGCACGCACACAATGAGGATGAAAGGTGGTGGACGGTGACAGGGTTTACAAATTAAAATTCCTGCATCCTGCCCTGTATTTCTGTGCCATCGGTTTGACGTGATAGTTCATGTTCGAGGTGTTCATGCAGAGATGGGTTGGCAGAAACCAGCCTCTCAAAGGAGGTTTGTCAAACCTGGTGTGAGATCCTTGCTATATTGTGTATGTCAGGATAGATCCCTTATATCCCTAGAATGAGGGAAGGGTAGCTGCTACGGTGATAGACTCCCGGACGACGCCCCATGACAGCAGTCCACCTGTAGGCATCCCTGATACGAGATGCCCTAACCTCTACCTGACAAGTCGTTTTGGATAAGCATCTGCCCGATGACTAGATATCAGAATAAAAAAATCATTGAGAAATCGTCTCTTCCAGAAATCCAAAAAAAAGATCTACAAAATCGTATTAGAGCGATGCGATGATTCTAGGGTGGTCTAGATGGGTTGGTTACAGAGAGATGGTTAACCAGAGCTTGAAGGGTGTGTTGTGGTTCCGGGGGAGCAGGTTACCTGTGTCGTCCTCCGTGTCCGAGTCTTCCGTGGCGGGCTGGGAGGCGGGCGCCGGCTCGGCCAGCTTCAGGTCGTACTTGCCCTCCTTGCCCATGCGGTAGGAGTTGGTGCTGCTGGTGTCCCACTGCACCCGGATCCAGCCATCCTCCCCCAGCTCCCCGATGACCCGGCCCAGGCCAGGGGCCGGCCCGTCCTGGTCACATGGGCACAGGGGCCAGGGTCAGAACCAATGGGGAGATACCCAGCTTCACTGCTGATGTACCGCTACCTAACCTCCCTTTAACACGGGTTGAACCCATAGCACCAGAGCTCAAAGACAGACTGCTGTAAATGTATTAGAATAGATTTGATACTATTATAATTTTAGTTATGATGTGTTGGTTGGTTGAATTTCTGTGGTCTTTAAAGGATGATAACAATTTTCTTCAGGTGAAGACGATACTCAAAGAGACTCAAGATGAAGATGTCCCTGGATTTTCATATGTGCAGTGAAAAGTTAGGTCAAATAATCGCAACCCCTAGGGGTAGTAGTGTTAGGATCGGGGCTAGTCCTAGGTTCAGGGCAGGAATAAGGTTGACGTCATGGGGTTAGGGTCCGGGGGGGTGTACCTGGTCTCCCCACTTCCAGTCCAGGCCTCTCATGACCCGGGTGCCGATCTTCATGAGGGCGGCCAGCTCCGGTCCGGCGGCGGGCAGGGGAGCGGGCGTGGCCTCCTTCCTGCACTCCTCCAGCACGGTGGCTGAGCCCCCGTGGGCACACAGACTCAGGTCCTCCTCGTTGCTGTCGGTGCTGGGACCTGGGCACGCAACGACAAGGCACTCAGTCATCGGAGGGATCCTGCTGCATCGCAATGGCTTGGGAACTTCGTATAATCACTTAGTACGCTTGGTTCTCTATCCAATAGAATTATTGCCTTTTAACAACCATTTATGTCTGCTTTAGATCGTTTTGTATTTATTGCAATGCATCCGTTAATACCAAGCCACAATTAACCATGGAAACATGTCATTAAAACAGCTCCATAGTGCCTCGATGTTCTACCTGGAAATTGGGGATCGAGACACCCCAACTATAACACTATCATCCCATTTAGCATTCATTTAGTGTAGAGTCTTTGAGAGACTTCAATTGATTATGCGGATATCAGGATCAGATACATTAGTCACTTTAGGCGCAGTAAGGTTGGGCTCGCGCTGATATCTTGCTCTAGGGGGGAAATGGAATCCAGTACCTTTTGACTCAAACACCCTAGACACTACGTGGTTACTATTCAGTCCCTCCAGAAAAATGCGGCAAAAATCCTTGATTATGCGGCACGTTTTCTTAAAAAATGCAATGAAATATGCAGCATAGTTATGCAATTTTATGCGATGAAATTGCAGGAACTTGCGAAAAAATGCGGGAACTTGCGAAAAATGCAGCTTTTCGATGACGTTCACGTCGCGTAATTACGTCACTTCATAACGTTCCCATGGCAACAGGGGGAAATGGCTGCTCTTGTGTGAAGTAAACGCAACATTTTTCAAATTTCTGCTAAGATATATGTGACTTTTTTGCAACGAAAATGCGGGGATTATGAAATCATGCAAGCCCTGCATATTTTGCACGGAAATCTGCAATTTATGCGGTGAAAGTGCGGCATATTTGAAAAAATGTGGCCCCTGCTTGAATATGCAGACTTTGGCTGATTATGCGTTGAATTATGCCATCGCATTATCGCGTTTTTCTGGAGGGACTGACTATGATGTCGAGCGGTCAGTAGGATTCTCACCAATGAGTCTGAGGATGCTCTGGGTAAGGGCCAGGGTCCCAGAGTTGAGCAGCAGACTGAGGCTGTTGGCCCCGTGCTTCAGGGTCAGCATGTGGACCATGGCCAGGAGGAACCGGGCCTGGGGGACCGTGCCCAAGCTGGGCCCTGCCGGGTTCTCATTGGTGATGGTCTGGAGGGGAACCGGCTGGACACCTGGAGAGGAGGGGGGGGGGGGGGGAGAAAGAAAGGGACAAAGAAAACGGATAGGGTCAAATAGAGGGAGATTGATCGTCTCCTAGAATAGCTCTCTGAAGGACTCCATCCCATCATATCCTCTAGGAGTGAGTAGCCACTGACCCAGCTCCTTGAAGCGGGCCCCAGCCTCCAGGAGGATGTTGCGGACGTTGTGGATGGCCCAGGAGTACAGCTTCCCGAAGGTCACCTCCAGCAGCATGCGGTTGAAGGGCGGGATCAGGTCCACGTCCTTCAGGCAGTCGGACAGCGGCTCTCTAACACACCAGGGACACAATGTTCAGTCGTGGAACTATTTTTAAACCCCACAAAATGTTAAATGGTAAATGGACTGCATTTATACAGCGCTTTTCTAACCAGGGGCCACTCAAAGTGCTTTACAATATTGCCTAACATTCACCCATTCATTCACACATTCACACACCAACGGCAGAGTCAACCGTTCAAGGCGACAGCCAGCTCGTCGGGAGCAGATGGGGTGAGGTGTCTTGCTCAGGGACACCACGACAGGAGCCGGGAATCGAACTAGCAACCTTCTGGTTACCAGCCAACCACGCTCTACCTCCTGAACCACATTCCACCCAAGTAATTACACTTCTAAGATGAATCACAGCTGTTACTACAACCCCCCCCCCCCATCTATGGTATTCTCAGTAACCGTGACGACCACGTACCCGATGTTGGTGCCCTCGGGGATGACGCGCTGCCAGCCACACAGCATGGCGTACTGCACCGAGGGCAGCAGGAAGCTCTTGGAGGCCAGCCTCAGCATGGTGTCGATGCCTTCCAGCCGGACCTCCGCCCGCTCCAGCTGTGGACCCCGACACACACACACACACACATCAAACGTCTGCCGCAGGAAAAACACACATTGCCCGCCGCTTCCTGGACTTTCAGCTGATTTGGTCGTATCATTTTGATTGAAGATGTATTTGGCAAGGACAGTATACATCAGCTGTGTGAGTTCACACTTAAATGTAAATGTATCAGTAGTCCCCTACCTGCATTCCTATTCCTATCAATTGCTTTGTCATGTTGCCAACCCAGGAAGATTGTATACCAAGACACTCTGATTTATCTATAACAGTTAAACTACACATAAAGCATTCCCTGGTCGTTGATGATCGACTTTGCGAGTGGTTGAAACATCCCTAATGGTCTTCGAGTCAAATCAAGTTCATTTATATAGCCCTTCATCACACATCACGTTACAGTCTCAAGGGGCTCCACATTTAACCACACCCCAAACTCTAAGCCCTCCAAAGGACACGGAAAAACCTTGGGAAGGGCTACAGAAGAGGGCCGGAGGGAGGTCAGTCTGACCTGTTTCAGCAGACACTTCCTCATCTTCTCCACGTCCAGGGGCTCCTCTTTGAGGGCAAACTCCACCAGCGTGGCCATGAGGCTGGACTGGGAGTAGAGGCCGTGGGGGGGGCCGTGCTTCAGCCAGCGGTACTTCTGGGCCCCAGACACGGAGCTCAGCATGGGCTGCCACTTGTCCTTCGGCCGCCACGGGGAATCACATCATCCAATTAGAAATATAATAGGTGTTTGTGTAATTAATTCAAAAAAAGGAAAGGGAAAGACAAAAAAAACTAATAAGAGAAAAGGAAAGAAAAGAAAGAAATAAAGTGGGATAAAAGAAAGAAGAGAAGGAAAAGAAAAAAGATAGCCAAGGATAGAAAGAAAAGTCTACGATTTTTTTAATTCCATAAAAAATAATTATTCAAATATTTTAGACTCTATATAATAAAGGCTGAATACCTTTGGTTTGCTAGTAGACGTCTTCCTGTCAGCGGGGGCGGGAGTAACAGTGACGTTCAGTTCCTCCTCATTGGTCCCTTCATTCTCTATCTTTGGCTGCTCTACGTCTGGTGACTCAGACTTCTTAGGCACTGCCAATCAGAGGGAAAAAACACAATACACTTTAATCTATTAGCAATAGATAGAGAGAGACTCATTGTAATGTGAATGTTAAAAAAGTATGCATTGGATGAATAATTATGGTTTAAGCATTTGATTTGAATCTAATTAAACTTTTCTAAATATATAATTATAACATGTTAATTAGAGATGCACATATTGCGGCAAGCGGTATTGACCAGATTAGTAAAAAAATCCTAAATTAAAGTATTGTGGGACAATGACAAAATAAATACAGAATTTCAGAAATGACCTGTAGTTCTTAAGAATATCTTTCTGTTTTTTTCATATTGGCGAATCGTTACCGTTGCCATATGATTTTCAGTGGGTTAGCACACTTTGCTACCATAACAACAAACCACCCACCTTTCTTTTTCCGGCGGTCCCGGATGAGCTTCTGGGTGATCTTCTTCCAGCGCGGCTGGGAGCTGAGCAGCTTCAGCTTGGACACGATGGACAGGTCGTTGCTCGCCGCCGGGCGCAGCTCGTTGAACAGGAAGCGGAGACGCTCGATCACCGGCGCGCACACCTCCTTGTAGGAGCGTCCCTGCTCCTGGTGGGTCTGGGGGAGGGAATCACAACGCACGCACACACAGACACACAATATTGGCTTTTAGTTAGGACCCTATTAGTCTTGGGGATTAAATCACTGTCCTAGTCCCTCCTGGTTTCACTGGAACATCCGTTACCAGTATCCTTCTTCAAGATTATCCACTTGAGTCGCGTCTCAACATGAATGTAAACAACAGCAAGGTTGTGTTAAGAACTGGTACAGCAATTCAATTTTTTTTGTCCATAAACAACCTACTGACCGACGGCATTGGTTCCAAAAAGTGTGTTGTAAAAGTAAAAGTGTGAGGCAATTGTGACATATCCAAAGCGTTTTACAAAATTGTGAGTGGTTCTTTACTTTCTTAACATGGGTGACCCCCCAGTGGAGATAGAAGCCCTTAAGCCTGTGATGATGTAACTCCTATAGTCTACGTTACATACACGTAATGTCTAGCTTGATGGAGTAACTTCCATACCTTGATGAGGGAACACTTGGCCTGATACACCATGCGGCAGACGTCGATCACACATTTAGGCATGGACCGCTGCTTGGTCTGGTCCACGCCCAAGGCACACTGGTGGACCAATGAGAGAGCAACGTGGCCTGCGATGGAAACACCAAGCAGTCCATGAACTCACACCATCGGAAACAAGTGAGTTCAGGTACACGCATGGCAATTTCTTCTGTCTTTCTTCACTTATGTACAATGGTCAATAATGTTTATAGTGACAATAATCATTAATGTAGTAATGTCTTTTTGAAGTATTTTTATTGATACGAATATGATATATGTATATTTCCCATCTGGGATAAATAAATGACTATCTTATCCTATTACGATGACCTTAGATGGGAAATGTTTTCTGTCTTTAGTGGTTTTAATTTTAGCTCCTAGTTCCTTGTTGCCAGTGTGATGTCTCCCAGGGATGCTGAGTTGCTAGGTTACCGAGGTCCTGGTGCTTGAGCAGGCAGCAGAGCAGCAGCCGGCCCACCTCCTCCACGGGGTGCTCGAGGGGGAAGGTGATGGGCGTGATCAGGTGGTACTGCTTACAGCACCGCTCGATTTGGCACAAGAAGTCCTGCAAGGCAAAGACAGAACAACCCCCCAAAGTAAGACCCTCTGGACTTAAGGTGGCGCTAGAGTCCCGTCTGAGCTAAGGGGTGTTTTGGTGGCTCAACCCGCTAGTGCTACACGGGTTTGGTTGCTACCTTCCTATCCTAACGCAGTTAAATCAAAAATTACATTGAGTTGAAAACCTACGGTTCTTTTCTTTAAACTAATCATAAATTCAGCATTTATTTGTTCATCATATCAGGCTTGTTTACATTTCAGGGGACACTTTTAACCCCCAGATTATGTTTTGGACTCAGGACCCTAAAGGGACCTTTGACCTCCAGGGAGAGGTCATGTACTAAACCAGTGCCCTCTGACCCAGAGGAGGAGGTCACGGTTTAAGCAGTGACCTTTGACCTTAAGGCGGAGGGGATGTTCTAAAGCAGCGACCTCTGACCTTGACGGTGTGGTCGGGGGTGTTGTTGTCGGCGATGGCCTGGAGGAAGGGCTGGGCGTGGTCGCTGAGGGTCAGCTTGCGGGAGTACAGCTTGGCCTTGTCCGGGGAGGGGGTCCCGGGGGAGGTGCAGTGGTCCTCGTCCTTCTCCTCGTTGTAGTTGTAGTGGATCTGGCTGGTCTGCAGACCCCCCGAGAAGATGGACGACTGGAGCCACTCTGGGGGAGGGGCAGAGACAACGTGTTGAGGCTACCAGGGAGATAAGAGACCAACTAGATAGTTAGCAGGGTGTCTCAACCACAAATAGAATTAAGTCGCATTGGATCAGAAAAATAAAGACGTTCTGTAACATCAGCTCCGTTTGAGGAGAAAAGTTGGACTAATGACGTCATTGGTCCAGGATTTGTGGTGGTCCGATTCTGAAGAAATTACGTCAATAGTCCAACATTTCGTTGGAATTTGGCTGCACTAGGAGAATGGTTTGGTTGGTCGATTGAGTGATTGAATGTTTTATTTGGCCATTTTTACATAAAATATAAATAGCACTCTCTGTCATACATTAAAATACATAAATAGTCAGGGATGCCACAATAAAGACCACAATGGAAATGCTTATTTCCATTGGGATTGAGGTGGTCTTACTGGCACACTCTATCTCTATGGTGGAGAGTGGGGTGCTCATGGCCAGGAAGGAGGCGTGGAGGCCCAGCAGGAGGCCCAGGTTCCTCTCCGTGTCGATGAGGGGGGACGACAGGCTGCTGAGGTCCGGCGTGGTCACCGTCTCCTGGTTGGGCTGTGGAGAGGAGCACGTCACGACACCACAGAGGAAGAGAGCCCTACAGTACCAGAGCTAATGTTACTATTGCTTTAGATCGTGGTCTGGGCTGGACACACCTGCAGTAAATCAAGTAGATATAGTCTGACATGTATTTAGTATAAAAAGTATTGGTGATGTCATGGAGGCCCTTCGATCACAATGGCTTTCGAAAGGAACATATCACCTCGATCTTGACTGCATTTATGTTATGGACGAACCTAGGAATGTTATTTTAAAAACGTAGCAAAAAATGGATACAATCAACAAAATGTCCAGTGTCCTATCCAAACGTCTAGTTATATCCAGCCCAGTACTGGGCGGCTCCATACCTCCATGTACTGGCCCACGCAGAAGGCCTGCATGGACTCCCTAGTGTCCTCAAACTGCAGCGCCGCGTCCAATGCAACCACAGGATCCTCCGTGGCAAACTGGGCTGCAACCAGGAAAAAAAACACATGTATGACGTCAGAGTGAGGTCATGACGGTGTTGAATGACCTTTTGAAAAGGCCCTGTTTAAAAGACGTTTTAAATGCCCCTAAATTTACCCAGAATGCTGTTCCCGGCCAGCGACTGAGACTGTGCCTGGAAGTCCTTGATGTCGTACACTTTGCCGTCGATGACCGTCCAGAAGCCGCCATCTTTGTTGTGGTTCTCCAGGTCGGCCTTGCGGATGAGGGACACCTCCTCGTTGTTCTTGGAGCTCTGACCTGTAAAGAACGAGCCTGCCACAGCAGAGCCACGCTAGTTACATTCAAACACATGCTGCTCCACAGTAACTAAACAACACTCTACAACACATAGGAGCCAAGCAAGTAACATTCACACACACACTGGCGCTTTCCAAGACAGTTGGTTCGAAGGTAGTTACTACAACACAAACACCCTTGGCCCAAGCTAGTGACACAACACCAAGTGTCCACTTAATCTATAGACCATCAAATCATCTTAACATTTTCTTTGCTCGTCTTAAAGTACATAATAACATCATCATTTTGGATGTTCTTGGATGACTTTTTTTTTGACTTAATTAATAAATGTGAAAGTTAAACCTCCACTATATCTCACCGCACTTCCCGTTACCCCGACGACCCCCTGCCCCACTGTGATAGCCTCATCACCTATCATGTTACCGTGACAACCCCCTGCCCCACTGTGATAGCCTCATCACCTATCACGTTACCCCGACGACCCCCTGCCCCACTGTGATAGCCTCATCACCTATCACGTTACCCCGACAACCCCCTGCCCCACTGTGATAGCCTCATCACCTATCACGTTACCCCGACGACCCCCCGCCCCACTGTGATAGCCTCATCACCTATCATGTTACCGTGACAACCCCCTACCCCACTGTGATAGCCTCATCACCTATCACGTTACCCCGACGACCCCCCGCCCCACTGTGATAGCCTCATCACCTATTACGTTGCCCTGACAACAACCTCCCCCAGCTCGGGGACCACGGCCCCCTCTGCTTTACCCATGATGCCGGGCCAGGCCAGGTCCTCGTGGTCGTCCCTCTCGTGTCCGGGGGCCAGGTGGTTGTAGCGGTCCAGGGGCTCCAGCAACCCCGCCAGCAGGGGGATGGAGCCCGTCTCCTGCAGCAGGCCCGCGTCCATGGTCAGGAGGAGCACCACGGACACCACCAGCTCAGGGAGCAGGACCCCTAGAGACCACAGCAGAGGTAATGTTAGTTAACCAGCACCACGGACACCACCAGCTCAGGGAGCAGCACCCCTGGAGACCACAACAGAGGTAATGTTAGTTAACCAGCACCACCAGCTCAGGGAGCAGGACCCCTGGAGACCACAACAGAGGTAATGTTAGTTAACCAGCACCACGGACACCACCAGCTCAGGGAGCAGCATGCCTAGAAAGCTCACAGCATGCAACCTATGCTAATGGACTGGGGCTAGCCGTGAGCCCCAGTCCATAAACATTAGCCTGGTTTTTCCTGGTGTCTTGCTAATGCATGCATACAACGCTGATCATAATGTGGAAATGCATACAGAGCTTAGAGAGCCAGAGTGTTTGACTCCCAGCCCAAATAGTCGGTAGTGGAAACGCATGAAGAGCCAATAAATACACAAAAGCAACTAAATAGATAACCTACAAAGCAAGTAAAAAGATACATAAATCAATAAATTAATGAGTGCTGTTTCAACTGGTAAATCATGGCTTCACACTGCCAGAGTTACGGGTTCATTTCCCACTGGAGGCCACTCTAAGAATCGATGCACTCATAGTATATTAAGACACTTTGGATAACTGTGTCCACAAAATGGCATGGAGCATTTATGATTGAATACACTCCTTAATGGATGAACGGGGGGCATGAATGAATGGATGAAAAGGTAAAGTACCGGTCAGATCTCCTTCGATGACCCGGGACACCTCAGCAAAGTGTCGGTGTCCGGTGGAGGCGATGCTGGTGGCGACGGGCAGGATGTCGCCCATGTGAGTGCACAGCAGGGAGATGTACTTCTTCAGCAGAGAGCCCACGCCCAACAGCTCTGGGTCTGCAGCACACACGTTCACAACTACAAGTTAGAACTCCAAAAAACACTGACCACTACGAAATATGCACACAAAAACCTGGACGACTCAGAGCTTGCGCTTAAATGATCAAATAATCGACTGAATAGGACTCATGGAGCCACCAGGGGCAACCTTATTAATAAAGACTACCACAGAGTAAAGAGGTGGGAAAGACGGAAGATACAGGCATGCTGGTCTTATTCTAGAGATATACTGTAATATTATTGCAGTGTTGGATCAACATCATACATTAAACTGCATTAAACTGTAATCAGTGTACACAGGACATCCAAACAGAAAGGACAGAGAGGGGGGTTGATGTATGATGTGGAAGATATAGGCATGCTGATCTAATTGCATAGATATACTGTAATATCATTACAGTGCTGAATCATGCTCCATATTCCACGTCATACAGTGAGCGTACACAGGACATCCAAACAGACAGGACAGAGCGGGGGGTCGGAGGCTCTTACTGTATCCGTTGAGGGTCTCGGTGCCGTTCACCCCCAGGTACAGCTTGCTGACCAGCAGCCTCTGGAAGCGCAGCAGCAGGTCCAGCGAGGCCGAGCGCTCCTTGCTCACCTGCTCCGCCTCCTGGCAGCTGGAGATACGGCGGGCCACGTCCTTCAGCCTGGAGATGGTCTGGGACGCCATGTTCCTGCGGTGGGGGAGGCACAACCAGGGTTCAAATCCACTTCCTGTTCATAGTCGTCCGGAACCTTCCCCCGGTCACGGAGGTAGCAGCCGCCTAACCTAGGTCTGGTTAGGAGGATGATATACTGCCGCGTAACTTCATTGACGCGGTTGGAATTTGTCTCACTGCAGTTGTTGCATACAGGATGCAATGCATCCTGTATGCAACAACTGTAGTGAGACAAATTCCAACCGCGTCAATGAAGTGACGAGTGTGGTGTAAGGATGTGAATAACTCAAAATTTTCATGGTCGAATAACCAGTGGGTGGTATGAACGAATGATCGATTATTCGATGTGTGCCGACATTCACAAAGGCAGCCACGGATCATCGGCAAGAAATCACTTCATATCTTAAACGCAAAAAAACAACTGTCTGTTGTGAAAAATGCATTAAACTGTAATCAGAAAACGCGGTTATATGGTAGTCGCGAATCCCATTGAAACGAATGGCGCGGTGATTCGGTCTTCAAAACGAGAGCTGGTAAATTGTAAAAAAAAGAATTAAACTGTAATAAGACAACGCGGTTATATGCTATAGACCCTAGAGTATCTGTTGTATAAAGGCTGAGACGAATTTCGAATTATAAATATGTACAATGCATAACGTTAGCTCTCTGGCTCATGGCTGAGCGGACTAGAATACCTCCCGTTGCCAAGTTGCAGCTAAGGTCCGTCCTATTTACTGGAGGAGTGAAAAACGTTTCCGTTGCATAAGAACCTTACGGGAAGGTAATAATAGAGTACTAAAGTGTGACGTCATGTTTCCATAGCAACCGATATTCGGTTCTACACAACCCAAATTATCAAGGGGATATCCTATGCCACACGAACGTTTTATAGAAAATTAAAGATTTTTTTGCAAATTGATTTGCAAGTTTGCTTTACCAATGATGTTAGTAATATTGAGAATAGATTGTCTTCATAGAAAAAAAACAACTAAAGTAACGTCATCAAACTTTTCCTTTTAATACCCCAGGGGAATACATGAAAGCCTCGACATGTTTTGATTGCTGGTGATTTTTACCTCTTGAAATTGATTTATTTTCATTTTGAAAGAAACAACACATGGCAGCAATGGAAAATGCCATCTCTCGTTCGGTTGTTTAGAACTGAAAATCCGGTTGCCAGGACGTGACGTTTTCACTTTAGTATTCTATTGTTTCAGGTATTAGTCAAACCCTCATGCGTTACCAGGGAAACAAAGTTATGGCTTGTGAAAAACTTTATATTTGAATGGGAAAAAATGTTAACGGTCCAAATGTAAAAAATCGTTTTTGACCCTCGGGAACAAATAATCGAATAGTCAAATATTCTGACCATCCCTAGTGTGGTGTAGATTCATGCAGGCAGTACCTGAGGAGCTGCTGGACCAGCTGCACCAGCGGCAGACTCTGCTTGCCGGCCGACTCGTAGATGCCCGTGTTGATGAGGTCTTTGTCCAGCAGGGTGCGGCAGCGCTGCATGGTGGAGGCGTTGGCCTCCTGCTCGTCGATCTCCTTCTCCTTCTGGGCCTCCTTCTTGGCCTCGATGTCCTGATGGGAGAAACAAAAAGGGAGGGAGATGTTTTGGTGGAATGAGGCAGGAGGGGTTTAGGATGGAGAAGGGGACGGAGCATGTGAGATAAGTAGCAAACTGATCTTCAAAGAGGATAATGTTGATTTTGCAGTTGGGTTTGTTTTGGTTATCAGAACATCCTCTCTTTGTGTTTTTATCTTTATCTGATGTTCCCTCCCTCCGTAATTGACTGAGGGTGTAACGACTGCATGCTGACAGTTATGTGGCACGCTTCTTAAATAAATATCAACCCTTGCAGGCCGAATGAACAGAGCCCCCGTTTGGGTTACGAGAATCTGTGGGGTGTACCTGTATCTCCGCGGTGATGGCGGCGTTCAGGGCAGACTCCAGACCCCCGTCGGCCATCAGGCTGCTGACCAGCAGGTCGATCATGAAGCGTCGGCCCGGGCTCACACTCATCTCATTACCAGACGCTACGGAGGAGTCAGGGACACACTGAGTTCAGCAGTCACCAGCCAGTACCCAGTGCCGCCCTCCCCAAATGTTCATATCCTTTTTGCTTTAGAAGAGATAATGTGATATTTGAACCAAGATATTTTTTTAATTAAATAGGATATGTTTATATAAGATAAGATAGGGCGAGATGAAATAAGACAAGATCAAATAATATGAAATAAGATAGGCTGTTGATAAGTTGAGATGATGAGGAACTACTTATCTAATATCAATTCATAATTTTTTTTTACTTCTTTTCAGAATACTTTCTGGTTCTACTTTATAACAATAAATCTAATTTGTTGGCGCCTTTCTCGGCAAGGACGCCATACAACCATACAAAAAAAGTCATTGAAAAGAAGCAACAATAAGAAAAAAAAATAATAATAGTAAGAGACACAGCAATTGGCATCAGATGGAACATGCAGTTTTGGGACAAATAGATTTGTTTTGAGTTGTGATCTGAAACGGCGAAACTTTGGCTACAACCATCGCCACCACCACCCCCATCCCCAATGCCACCGAGGTCCCCCCCGCTCCCCACCCACCAGCATTGGGCAGCAGGGAGGACAGCGCCCGGGCTCTCTCCTCGGCGGTGGGGAGCAGGACGGACCAGCCGCTCTGGAGGACGGCCTGGGCGGCGGCCTGCACCGTGTTCAGCACCCCCGCGTTGCTGGCCAGCATCACCACCGTCTGCTTGAGGTTGTTCAGCAGCCCGCTGCCCAGCCCCAGGCCCAGCTCCTCGGGGTCTACCTGGTTACTGATGGCTGCGTGGAGCTGGAGGAGACACCCACACACACACACACACACACACCATGTTAAGGATAGGGTGATTGTGTACTGAACTTATCGTTTCCATTTTTGCCTATTGATTCATTTCACAAATATTTTTGTAGACTCATTATTTATCTAAAATGAACTTAAAGGTGAGGCTGGGAATCATTATAAAAGTACAAGAAAGTGCTACAGAGGCAAGTTATCAGAAATACAAGAACACTGGACAGAGTGCAGAGTTGCTACGGCAACGGAAGGTATTATTTATTTACTTTTCCGAACATTTAACTCATTGCTATTTTGCAATTATTCCATGTCAGCTATAGCACTCCTATGAGCCGTTTCTGCGTTTCTAACCATAACCCTTATCTCTTAGTCTAGTAAACTATTCATTTCCAGCCGCTTTGTTTCAGCCATCAGACTGACTACAGTGAATACAGATAAAGTCATTAATGAGCAGCTAGGAGTCAGGGGGTCATCTTGCATCGTGTTACACAATGTTAACTCCGCGGCCCTACCTGTAGGCGCAGGAGGTTGAGGGCAGCCACCACCATGCACTCCTTCTCCTGGGGCGGCGGCCAGTCGGAGCTGCCGTCCATGCCCTCGCTGACCTGTCGCAGGAGCAGGTCCAGCTGCTCAAAGGTCATGGGGCACACGTCCACCACGAAGGGCACACGCTGGCCCACCGACCACTCGGAGCACGACGACCACGCGAAGCTCTGCGCGACAACGAGACCATGCATTCAACGTCGTTGCAATACAACACTAGGGACTCATCAGCCAATGCAGGCTGTGTGCCTGTAGAGACCCTCTGTATAGGCTGACTATCTATAGGTCTGCAGAGGCTGTCTGTAGAGGCTGTGTGTCTATAGGTCTGTAGAGTCTGTCTGTAGAGGCTGTGTGTCTATAGGTCTGCAGAGGCTGTGTGTCTATAGGTCTGTAGACTCTGTCTGTAGAGGCTGTGTGTCTATAGGTCTGCAGAGGCTGTGTGTCTATAGGTCTGCAGAGGCTGTCTGTAGAGGCTGTGTGTCTATAGGTCAGTAAACTCTGTCTGTAGAGGCTGTGTGTCTATAGGTCTGTAGAGGCTGTCTGTAGAGGCTGTGTGTCTATAGGTCTGTAGACTGTCTGTAGAGGCTGTGTGTCTATAGGTCTGTAGAGGCTGTGTGTCTATAGGTCTATAGACTCTGTCTGTAGAGGCTGTGTGTCTATGGGTCTGTAGAGTCTGTCTGTAGAGGCTGTGTGTCTATAGGTCTGTAGAGGCTGTCTGTAGAGGCTGTGTGTCTATATGTCTGTAGAGTCTGTCTGTAGAGGCTGTGTGTCTATAGGTCTGTAGACTGTCTGTAGAGGCTATGTGTCAATATGTCTGTAGAGGCTGTCTGTAGAGGATGTGTGTCTATAGGTCTGTAGAGGCTGTGTGTCTATAGGTCTGTAGAGGCTGTGTGTCTATAGGTCTGTAGAGGCTGTGTGTCTATAGGTCTGTAGAGGCTGTGTGTCTATAGGTCTGTAGAGGCTGTGTGTCTATAGGTCTGTAGACTCTGTCTGTAGAGGCTGTGTGTCTATGGGTCTGTAGAGTCTGTCTGTAGAGGCTGTGTGTCTATAGGTCTGTAGAGGCTGTGTGTCTATATGTCTGTAGAGTCTGTCTGTAGAGGCTGTGTGTCTATAGGTCTGTAGAGGCTGTCTGTAGAGGATGTGTGTCTATAGCTCTGTAGAGGCTGTGTGTCTATAGGTATGTAGAGGCTGTGTGTCTATAGGTCTGTAGAGGCTTTGTGTCAACAGGTCTGAAGAAGCTGACTTCATACCTGTCCGGGTCCACAGGAGATGCCGACGATGTGCTTGGAGTTGAGGCCGGGCAGAGCCTTTGGCTGCTTCTTGTTGGAGAACAGCGTGTCAAAGTGCTGCATCTTGTCGTTGCTCCCCCAGCTGTGGACCTCCCCGTCGTCCGTCAGGGCCAGGCAGTGTGTGGAGCCCACCGCCACGTCCACCACCTTCTTCCCTGAAGACGAGAGGACATGGGTCAGTCAACTGAAAAAGGCTCATGGGCCTGCATTACATCGATTTGTTAAGCCTTGATGACAGTAGTAGGTGTGCGCTTTGAGGCACAGGATCCAAATTCATTTTAGATGGTAGGGAAACGTGCATTTTAAAATAAACATAAAGATAAACTCTTTTTGGGTTACGTCAGTAAAGTGTATACTCAAAAGAAAATAATTCTGTCATGGGTCCGATTTGAACAACAGATGGCAGCAAACCACAAAGTGGCTTTAGTCTGTTGTAGACTCAGAATCCACAGCGCAATTTAATGCTGTGTTTGTGAAAGCATGTTGTAACAGTAAAACTAATAAAATATTATAATGAATACAACGTTTATACAACGTTTAACGTTTATCAACCTTGCATTTTTAACTAAGTTTACACACTGGCTCACTCGTAAGTCATTTAGGATGAAAGTGTCTTCCAAAATGGCAAAATGTAGTAAAGCGTACCATGTAAACTGTCCAGTAGCTTGGGATAGCGGACGTGTTCGTCTGTGCCGTGGCCCAGGCGCTGGTTGTCTCCCTTCCCCCAGGTGTACACCTGGCCTTCCTTGGTGAGCGCCACGGAGAACTGGCTGCCGCAGCACACCTTCTCGATATCCAGGTCCTGCAGCTTCTCTACCAGCTTAGGGGTCTTGCAGCCATCGCTGCCTCCGCGACCCAGCTTACCGTAGTCCCCGTCCCCCCATGACCACACCTGGCCTGGGACCACACAGGAAGGAGATTAACCAACACTGTTTTAATGAACCAACGGTTGTATCAGGGCAATAAGATGATACAGGAAGTAGATTAACTATCGACGTCTTAATGAACCAATGTTGGTCTCAGGGCAATAGGATGATTCAGGAAGTAGATTAACTAAGGATGTATTAATGAACCAACGTTTGTCTCAGGGCAATAGGATGATACATGAAGTAGATAAACAATCGATGTCTCGATGAACTAACGTTGATCTAATTTCTTCAGTTGGATACTTTTTAGCTCTTTCTGGCTTGTTTCTCCAAATTGCCTACCCTAGCTTGAAATTATCATCTGTTCATTCATATCAGAGTGTTTGCTTCTCCCATTGGTACTTGGTGTGGTTTTTCTCACCGTTCTCCGTCACCGCCAGCGTTTGGGCATCACCACTTCCACACGCCACGTCCAGAACCTTCAGGCCCTTCAGAGCCGTCACCAGCATGGGGGTGGTCTGGTCCTCACTGGAGCCTGGACAACCAGACAGCAAGAAGCCCACAGTTAGGACCCAGAACATCCTATCAAATCTAGATCTATAGAATTCAGCGATCACATAGAGCACTGTAGATGTCTGAGGACACACTACACATACATGAAAAGGTTTACATACATTTTGACCTTCCATACACATTAGGGCGGTGTTTTCCACCACTGAAACACTGTGACAAACAACAATACCAGTGGTTGAATCTGAATATGCTGGCGTTGCTGTGTGGATGGGCAAAATGTGCCGCTCTGCAAACGGCTATGTAGTTTGTGAAAATACACATTCATGCTTATTTTACTTTTTGTATTTTTCCTATTTTGTAATTATATTATGCTTTCTCTGTCTTATCATCCACCTTGTTGTTCATTGGTTATTAGTTAGTTCTTAACTTCCTCATTCTCTCCACAATATCAGTTTACTGCTCATCACACTTGTATGGTTACCAAATAAACCATTGAAACCAATCAACACGTTCTGATATCATCTGTGGCCATATGGTCACGTGGAGTGACCATATGGCCACAGATGATATCAGGACGTGTTGACTATGTGAAGGCGTGTGAGAGTGAAGGGAGTGAAGGCGTACGACGGGGGGCTCACCGTGGCCCAGGCGGCCGTAGTTCCCGCGGCCCCAGGTGAAGAGCTCGCCGTCGGCTGTGATGGCGGCGCTGTAGGTGCTTCCGCAGGCGATCTGCACCACCTGCTTCCCCGCCTGCTTCCCGTTGAACGTCGCGATCATGGCCGGCTCCTCCAGGTACCTGGAAAACCGCGGACGACCGTTATCACAGTGACTGCGGTGGCGTTCTGTTGCTTGGCAACCCAGGGTTTAATGTGAACATGTTGCCGTCCGTATTTCAGGGCTAGGGGTTGTGGAGTGGATTTGTGATGTCACAAAAGGCTCTGTGTTGAAATAGCTTGTAACGGCTCAGATGATACCCGTTATTAAGGTACAGGTAGGGGGTCATCTTGCTCGAGGATGCCTACAGGAAGACTGGTGACATTGGGGTTGGAATCCAGAACCTTTTGCCTGAGCGTAATACAAGAAAGACTAGCCATTAGACTAACCTGCCTGTAAGAGCTGATGTTCTACAAAAGCATTAACGACAAAAGGCAGAGAATAACTCTAACAGTGTCGTAACTCATTATCAAAATTGAGTTACGATGTTCGTTTCCTTTAACATAAAGACATGGCGTTTCCCTTCCATGCTGGTGCCTTACGTGGTGTCTCCATGTCCCAGGCGTCCTCCGTCCCCACAGCCCCAGGAGAAGACCTCTCCGTTGGACGACAGGGCCAGGTAGTGCTGGCCGTCTGGATGGGCAGCCAGCTTCATCATCTTCCTGGAGCTCAGCGTGTGCACCAGCATAGGGGCCTAGGAACCCATTTTAATTTGGTTATTATTTAATGAAAGGATTAATTAAACAGACTGCTGACATGGGAAGATTTTCCAAAACAAAAGATACCAAATAATCTAAAAATAGTACATTTCCTGCTGCCATCCAGAATTCAAAATATAACTTTACAATGAGGATGAAAGCATTCTTCTTCTTTTCTTTGGATTTGATTTTGCCATATAGCCGGATGAAATGTTAAAACAATTGCCAACAAAGTATGTTAATATGTCTTATGCGTCAATCACCATGCGTTTTGATACGCGTCATAGTTACTGGGATTTCTTTTGCGGTATGCCATGTCCATCTCTCCCGTTTCCCCTTTAATATCAGCGTTTTATTCTCAGTTCGACACACATCAACATCCCTCGCCACCGAGCCCTGAAAGAGAGCCTTTGTGTTGACGACCCGGCACTCATGTGTCCAGTGGCGTCTACACGAGGCAGCCCTCATGAGCCATCAACACCAGGAGCACTTATCCCCGGGGGGGGGCTGAACGGACCAGAGTTGTGCTCTTGTAGTTCTGGGTGTAGACGGCTCCGCTGCTGGAAAGGATGAGGAAGCCCTTCTCCGAGCACACGACCTGGGCCACGCCCACGCTGGACAGGGCCTTGCACTGGATGGGTCCGTTCACGTTGGCGTACAGCTTCCAGCCCAGCAGGCCCCAGGCGATCACCTCCTGCAGGGTTCCCTGGGGCCCCATGGACGATACGGAGGGTTAGATGGGGCTGTGGTTGTTGGCGTGAGGATGATGCTTGTGATTTATTAATATGATGATGATGATGATGATGATTCTTGTGTATCGTGGGTATTTACTGTATTCTTCCTTATTGGGAATAATTGTGTATTATATTGTGTAGCATGTATTGTACATAATGTAATATTTATTTTTGTGAATCATGAATATAAAGTTTGTCACAGATAGTATGCCTTGTGAGGAGAGACAACACGACCCATAAACGCATTTAAATGAGTTAAGACAGCACAGCCATCTTTACAAGTAAAGATCACTTCATGGATTGTTCATGTGGTAAACAGTGTGCTTTGGAGCCATTAGGCTTGTTGACATGTTCACTCTGAAAACAGCTTTCTCCAGTCACATGGGCGGGGAGCAGAACAGATAGCAGACAGGAAGGAACACCGCAGCCCTAGAGCTGCCCAGGATTTATCTCTGACAGCATTACTAAAAACAAGCCCAAACTAGCCTGATTGCTTATTTAGCACAAACTAAAAAAAAACAAAAAAACATGTTCATCGACCTTCAATTCACACATTCCAATAAACACGTTTTCTATTTGGGACTAGTTAAAGGAACACCGTCATGCTCAGCTATTTTCAAACACTAGAGAGTACTGCCTCATTCGCGTGTTGAATGCATACATGGTGAAAAAACCGAGTGTGCGATATTACAATGTTTGGTTTGAAATAAAAAGAACCACTGAAAAAAGAAAATACATCAATGGTCCAACCTTTGTTTTTTTCGCAGAAACAGTGAATATTGCAGACTGTATCAATCAACAGTGCTAGAGAGAGAAATCAGGATGTGAAGCAATGCATTGTGGGTATGACACCCAGCGCTGTAGGCTCGGTGCATACCTTGTGCGAGGTGGGTGAGCTGCAGTGGGGGGGGCTGCAGGGCGCGGCCAGGCGGTCCAGGTGGGCCATGATGACCACGGCGGTCTGCCGTAGGTCGATGGCCAGCTCGTTGTCCTGGGGCAGCGTCAGGTAGCGCAGGAAGCACTCGTTGGGGCTCAGCGGCGCCGTCAGGATCTTGAGGTAAGGACCCAGAAGGATCTAGGTTAGACCTCCTCCGTGGGGTTTAGAAGAGGTTCCCACAGCGATCAGACTCTTTAGTAAGAGCTGTGGACTATATGATGTGGTGATTTATCTTGGTGGTATTGCTGTGAATGTTGTCCTTTCAGTGTCTATGTGGTGCATACCTATTTATTTGTCGCTGTAGTGTATGTTGTACTGCGCCCTGTCTTGAAGTATGAACCGTCCTGTTGATGTATGTTGTTGTATGTAGTGGCTTGGTGGCAAAATAATTTCCCCCTTGGGGATTAATAAAGTGCAATCAATCAATCAATCAGTTACACTTCCTGACCAATGTTAACCAACTTTTTTTGTTAACAAGGTTTATGTCGCCTCCACTGTAGTTTGTTTGTATTGACGGGTGATTCATTGATAGCACGTGTTTTCGTCCAAATCCAAACAGAACCATACACCCTCACCGCGACACTACCCTGTGTTTGCTGTGTACCTCTGGCTGATCGTCGGGTATGGGCTCCTCCTTGTTGTTGTGAATGCTCTGGAAGCGCTGGAGGAGGGGCAGCAGTGGGGCGCTGGTGCCCTGCGTGGAGCGCTCGTTGTCCATCTCCCGCGTCCCGTTGCCCCACAGACGCAGCAGCAGCAGCACCGCGGACAGCAGCTGGCTGGAGGACGGTAGGACCCAGAGGAAGTTAAGGAGCCGCCCTATTCGAGCACAACAGTGACCACCCCGTGTTTGAACCGCTCTGGTTCCGGAAGCACATTTCCCATTCAGTTTCTCCATTGACTTTTTCGTAAAATCGTTATACGGTATAAAGAGTTTTAAGGCTGGAACCAAGCCGTTCGAAGCCGTAGTAATATCCATAAAACATTTTGTTTTATGGGGGAAAAAAATCCCTTCTTTAACTCGTGGTTTCTACAGGAGCATATACCATCGTTTCACAATATAACGGCTCGTTGTAAGTACACCTTGGATGCTTACGACATAATGGCTTTTAATAAAAACCTCTATGTAGAAAATTAATGGGATTTTTACTTCGGGAACCACACTGAAAGTTTTATGTTCTCTTTATAGAGAGTACTGTCTGTTGGACCACAGTGACAGCAGGACCGCTGGCCACATGAGTGACTACAACAGTGTGTTCTCTCGCCTGATTGGTTCGGATAAGAGCCATGAGATGTCACTCGCCATTTATAAGTGTGACATCACAATGTGGGTGTATCTATGCAGCATCGGGCAGCAAGAGGCCACGTCACAAGCGGAAACGGACACACCACTCCAGTTGTGACGTCACAAAAGTGGACGATTTTGAAACGGCTTATAATGGCTCACATCCGAAAAAGGCAGTGTCCGCTGCTTCTTGTGACATCACAAAGCGATTGATTTTTTTAAATAGCTTTTACTTTGAAATGGATCATCATCTCAACAGGGGGCACACGTAAAGGGCCCCACACAGGGGCCCTTTACGCAGCAGGGAAGGACGGAGCCCTACCTCAGGGTCCCCCTCTGCACAGCCAGCTCCAGCAGTATAGCCAGAGCAAGGTGCTGGTCCTGCAGGGGAATGTTGCCTTTGGCACTGGCACTTCCATGGACATCACTGGCTCACCGCAAGACGGCATCGGAACACAGGACACACAGGTTACACACATATCACCCCAATGACTGAATGAAAGAAAAGTATTGGGAAGTGACACTGAAGTGCGCGGCGCTGTATTGTAGCATGCTGTGGGTGAGGTACGGGGTGGTGTGCTGCAGTATGGAGCCTCTCTCGGCACCTCACCTGAGGAACTTGGCGGCCCGTTCGACCACCTCCAGCCACACGGAGGAGACGGTGCCCTCGTCAAACAGGGTGGCCTCGGGCAGGGCCCGCAGCGCGTCCAGAGACTCCTGGAGCAGCTCGCTGCACAGGTCGGCATCGTCCCCTAGACCACCACAATCAGGGGTTAAAGAAAGACTGGACTGGGGTTTCATAGAGGGGTACTTTGGTGCTTTAGATCAGAAACAGTCTGTGTTTACATAGCACGTTTCGACCGGCATGGCCCTTCATAGCGACTCAATGTCATAGTGGTTAACAGTAAATGCCTCACATTCAAACACCAAAACACATTCACAGACACTTGCCGTATTCATACACTGGCTCTCACACACGCAGGCAGCTGTTCAGCTGTTAACCATTTGATTTTTTTTGGGGGGGGCAGTTAAAGGTTGAATGACTTGTTCAAGGGCACTGCAGCCCTTTGTGCAAAGAGAAGCATGGATATTCAACCGGCGACCTCCTTTGTTGGCCTTAGAGCTCTAGCCCTGATTATAGAACATATCATAAGTTTGAGCTCGGAGATAAGCAAAGCCCCTAGGAACCGAATAACTGAAAACTGTCAAAATACTTCAATATATTTAAACAATACAATCTAAATTAGGGGTGGGAAAAATAATCGATTCTTTGATGCATCGCGATTCTGTGTAGAACGATTCCGTCTCGATTCAGATAAGTTAATAATTGATTTATTTTATTTATATATATATATATATATATATATATATATATATATATATATATATATATATATATATATATATATATATATATATATATATATATATATATAATTTTTTATTATTAAATTTGTTCACCTCCTGCAACATTCTGTTCGACAGAGAGGGATGATTAAAATTATTTAATTTATCTTCATTGTGTATTTGCCAATCGGATTTGTCTGGACGCGATTGCGATTCAGCCTACGCATAGCATGCACGCAAAATCACAGCCAGACACAAGAATGACGAACAAGTTCTTATTCTTATAATTGACTAAGAGCAGCTTTTTCTTTAATGACATAGAAAAGAAAGATTAGAAAGAAAACTAAATCTGGTTATTTTTTACCTACTTTCATAGTGTGTTGTTATGCAAGCTGCATTGATAACTGCATTGTTCATAGAAAGTCATATTTGTGACAAAAACTTTTTCTCTAATAAAATATTAGATAAGGTAATTAATCTGTTGATTTCTTTAATGATCATCACATAAGTAGGAAGTGATTAGCAACTCTGAGGGGCAAACTCAGATGTATATATATTAGTGCTGTCAAGAGATTAAAATATTGAATCGCGATTAATCGCATTAATGTCATAGTTAACTCTCTATAAATCACATTTTTTCTATTCACAATATCCCTTGATTTCGTGCTGCTATCCTTTTAGTGAGATCAGAGAGTGTTGAGAAGGACAGTTATAAAATATATATGGTAAGATGGATATAAGACCTGGATATACAAACCGGCAGTGAATTCAACCTGGTCCACTTGACATCGAGTAGTTGCATGACAGTGGTAGGCCTACCGTAAAACTTAGATAGCCCGGGCTTTTATTTGTTTCAATCACTGAACTTTCGAACAAAACTCTTGCTCAGCAAAGATGGGAAATACTATAACATTTATTATTTAAACCAGTATGAATATTCCTACCGTACGTAGGCCTATACACATTACCAGGCTATCGAATAACGCCTACACACACACACACACACACACACACACACACACACACACACACACACACACACACACACACACACACACACACACACACACACACACACACACACACAAACACACACACACAGTGGCGGAGTGGAATTCCCAGTGGGTCGTTAACGTTTCGGGGCTGTCGGGCTGATTACTGATTGCTGATTGCATTTATAAAAGTTCCTTGCAGCGCCGTCCGGCAGCCTGAGCTGTGCGCCCGCAACTTCTCACTCACTCAACAGACGCAACACCAACAAACTGTCAACGTCGCAACCAAGTCGATTTTGTCTAGAGGGGAATAACTGAGCGGCCCCTCCAGAAGTGGTACAGCCCAGGTGGGCCTTGAACTGCGATTGGTCAGAAAGACGTAACAGCTAATGACAACATTGAACTCTCGTGCAGGCTCGAACAGAGTAACACACAAACACACACACACTTTTAAGGAGTTTTTCACCCGCTCCGTATCCTTGCTTGCCCCAACAAGTTTGTGCGGCGTGCTTGTTGTTTTGTTTCCGGTGTAGCTAGATCCGGTATGGTGTTGTAGTTTTTCTAACGTGACTAGTTGTTGCTAGACAGCAGGTGAAAAAACTACAATGTTTGCCAAGCCAAAAGAGCGTTAATCGCGCAATAATAATATTAAGGCTGTTAAAATTGGTTTGCGTTAACTCCGTTAATAACGCGTTAAACTGACAGCACTAATATATATATTTTTGAAAAAATTGTTGCATCGAGATGCATCGATAATCGGTTTAGAATCGAATCGTTGACCTCCAAATCGGAATCAAATCGATTCATGAGGTGCCAAGAGATTCCCGACCCTAATCTAAATACACTTTGACCCCCTCAAGATGATTCACATGAAGTGGATAACCTTGCAATACTTTTTAAATGAATCCACAAATCTTTTTATTTTTTCCTATATTACTCTCAAATCCCCTGCAGCATCCTCATGCTCCGTATCGTCACTGTATCTATTCCCATACCCCCCCCCCCCACCCCCACCCCGAATGCCATGTCCCCGCCTGGCCGCACGTGGGGAGCCGCCCGCTCTGTGTTCCAGGAAGGCTCCCAGACCAGAACTGGTGTTGGTCTGGGGCTCAACAGCACCCGACCAAGGAGCTCCGGTTACCAGACGCTTACAGCCGGGAGCGGGCGGCCAGGCCCTCCTACACCCATTCACTGCCGATGGCCTCAGTCAGCTATTAACAACCCATTAAAACGGAGCATCCCTGCATGCTAAGCTAACTAAACTAGCATGATTCGGGTTCTCAATGGGAAGTAGTACAAAGTGAGGTTGAAAATATTTTTTAATAAAGCCACATAGATTAAGACGTTAAATGGCTTAAATCAAGTGAAGGGATTTGAACAAAAGTTCAAAAGTCTAAATGGAGTAAACAATGTAAACATGCACACCATTTAAGAAAAAGTAAATGGTTTGAAACAAATTAAGTGACCGCTGAATGAAAAGCGCAAACCATTGCTAAAAACTGAAGAATCTGAAACGTCAAATGTATTGCCCTGCACTGTGTGTGTGTGTGTGTGTGTGTGTGTGTGTGTCTGTCTTTAAGAGAATAGCGAGCCGGTGCGTGATTAAAAGTAGCTCAATAGAGTGGGAAAAGCCGCCCAATCTGGCAACACTGCCTAAACGCCCTCCAAAAGTAGCCCAATCTGGCGGGAAAAACCGCCCAAACTGGCAACACTGCTGAACGTCATCACGCTCCAGCGTCAACGTAAATCAATGAGACCAACTGAAAACGAAGCCGGTATGAAACTAAAACTGATTCTGAATAAAGTTTAAGTTACATTGAAATTCCGTTTCGACGAAAAATCGACGACCCGATTTGTTAAATGGTTTGAACGATATGGTAAACGGTTAAAATTTGACCGAGTTACGATGTCTTAAGTAATTTAAGTGTCAGAATGGGCAGACGGCTTCAAATGGGACCAACTGTAGAATATGACGGTTTGAAACTAAAACTGTGATTCTGAAGAAAGTATAAATGATATCGAAATTCCGTTTAGATATTATTGAAGATTCAAGTGTGTAGATTTGTTAAATCAACGAAGATAAACGATTGAAAATTGATTTAGTTATGTGACAGTTGAAGTACCAGAGAAAAGCTCTGCTGTCCTCCCATTGATTCCCATGTTAAAAAAAAAGATAATATTTTAAAAGTAGAATATCTTAAAGTATTAAATATTTAAAAAAATCGGAAAAGAAGCGCGCGATTCCAAGCTATTCTGAATATTTTGAATGGAGTCTCTAGGTGAAAAAATGAGGAAGGAGATAGGTCCCAAAGTTTGTAGAGAATAAGAAAGAAAGAAAGAAAGAAAGAAAGAAGGAAAGAAAGAATAAACCTTATGAAGAACATTAGTTGAGCGCTGCATGCAGCACTCACCTAATAATGATAGTTTGTGTAAATATTAGAATTTGGCGGAATACATTCAGTTACACTTAGTGATATTAGATGAACTTTATTAATATTAATTGTGAGCCATAGGAATTAATTATCACCTAAGGAAGATGTGTTATCATTTCAGGAGAAAATTTGTGAATATCTTATGAAAAATTTATATTAGTATATCTTATCTTAAGTACTTTACAAACATTAAAATAGAAATTACATAATAGTTCATTGTGGGCCTCAGACCTCTAAGCCATTAAAAGGATTGGTTATTTAATTATGGTGACCTGTCCTGCTCCAACTGGTAATGCCCTAATAAAAGAGATGACTTGGTTATCTTTAGCCATTGGGGCTTTCTTTAGATGGGGTGCAGATCAGAGGGATTATCTCATGGAATGCATAGAAGTGCTGGTTCCCTGTTACAGTGACTCATCGCTACACAATCTCTAGACAGAGGGTTTGATGGAGAGACAGGCCGGCTCACATGCTCCCTCCATCCCCCCTGAAGTGTCCCAGCCGCAGATGGTGAGGACAGACAGTATTACCCAACTCAAGCCGTTTACTGTGGACGACAACAGCAGGACGATATGGTGCAACGTGTCACAGAGCGTAAAGCTGTCAATCAAAGCATGTTAGCCTCTCTGTTTACCTGACCTCCCAGCCTATCCGCTCTTTGTTCCCTGAACCATCGATAAAATCACAATCTTGTCAACCGGAGCTCCGGCCAATCACCTCTCCGCTCCGTTGACCTCCAGCTAATCCCATGTGTGCTCACCTGATCTCCAGGCTCTGCGGAGGAAAGCGAAGGCGAAGGAGAGGGCCGCTCTGGAACCCACTCTGGCCAGGCCCTCCACACCTTTACTGGCCGGGGGACGAGGGCTGCAGACGCAGAGACACACACCTTACTCTTTATGTTACTGGCTTTGTTGTACTAAGCTATGTTCCGTTAATACTGACCCTCCTTACGGTCAGCTCATTATATTCGAATGAACTAAAGGAAATCATACAAAGCATCTCTACCTTTCAAATACCAAGTGGTTCAAAGTAAATTATTTATATTTTTAAAAGGGCCTGTACTTTATGAGCAGATGTGACATCACTCCCACTTGTGATGTCACAAACAGGTCCATTATTAAATGGCTTGCAATGACTTAACAACATCATACCTGGTGGTAAAATAGTAATTTTATATATTGCGTCAGGCAAACAAACACCAACCCTCATGGGTTTACAAGACACAAAAAGTACCATTGCAATGGTCAGACATTCATCACAATACAAATTACACACTCATAATATATTCACAATCATTATTATTATCACGTTATAAACATATCAGTGAACAGAACGAGTATATAGTGAAAAATATACAGAGAACATTTGTTGGCAGTTCTCGAATGGAGGTCAATGACCCATGATATTAGATGAAGCTTACGTCTTGTTGTCTGTGGTGGGCGGAGGGGGCGTGGGCGGGGGCTTCCAGCGGGCCTTGTACTTCTCCTCCATCATGCTGTGGCTGAGGGAGATAAGGTAGCGCTCCAGGATGACCAGCCGCTGCCGCAGACGCTGGGCCGACAGCGTGCTCTTGGCCATCTGCACCGACAGCTTCTGCTGGTCGTCCACCAGCACCATCAGACAGTCCTTCAGCTCCTTCTCATCTACATGCACACACAAACAATTATGAGCATTGAATATAGAATATACAATTCTTTATTGTCAATGCACAGGGTAAAACGAAATTGGATGGCAGTCCTCTTGGTGCTTTATAAAAATATATAATAGATTTATAAAAATATAAAACAATACAATTTCCAGCTATTCAGTGACAACCCCCCACTACCCTCCCACACACACATACATTCACATACATTCTCCAGTACATGCTTAAAGTGACAGTGAGGTAGCATGGAAAAAAAAAATAACATTAACATTTAAAATGCAAATGGTACCACAATTGCCTGATAATAATCATATGAAACGTCAGTAGAGTGTGTTGTGGAAAGTACAAACACGTTCAAGGAAAGATCAGCAAACCACAGAATAAAGTACAAGACTTTCATTTAGAACTTCAACAAAGTAAAACAAAGGCAGAGGTGGTCTGCAGAACACCTGCTTTCCCGGTTTCGGCAAACAGTTTTTATATTCTCACTTCAGTGATACCTCCAATCAGCCCCAGGGTTATTATCAAACAATGCCCGGGTATGGCTTCATCATCAACCAACTTCTGTCATTCTTTATTCTTGGATTTGTGCCATGTATCATCATCTAACTTATCAATGTCCTCGTCTGAACATTCTCTTCCTCTGTATCAGACACTGTCATGTGCCATTCCCACATCTTGTTATTAAAGCCCTGAAGACCCTGAACTGAGCAGACTCTTCCCACCAGGAACGTCATCTGTCCCTGAACAAAGAGAATATATGCTTTGTCGATCTGAACAAACCCAGAATCTCTCAGGGTGATACTGCCTTGTGTACAAGGCCTGAATATTAGCACATTACTGGTGGCCCAGGACATCAGATTACCTTTCTAAAATGCCTCTTCAGAAGGCTCTTTGTTTTTCCGCGCTCATCTCATTAATTTGGCATATAAAGCAAGATATTGGTTATAATCCTTATATTATCATCTAATAATCTCACAAGTGCAGAAAAACATGTAACAACAACTTGAGCTTGAGTGTTTAAGAGTGTAAATAAGAATCTGCATAAGGGGTTTCGCGGCCCGGTCTCAGAAGTCATGTTGTTTAATCTCCAGAAGTGAACATGGATAATTTTTACCATCCGCTAGTTAATATAGCTATTGATGAAAAACCACTACAGACAAGTTAGCTCACACAATGACACACTCATCCAAAATTGGATAATGGATGACTGTTGTTTATTCCGGTTTAGGTTCAACTGTATGAATAATAATTAATATGATTCTGCTGCAAAAAGGAAATGTGGATAAGAGATAGTTGATATTTAACATTTGGAAAGGTTTTGGTTTTTCAACATTGACCAAAACAGGCTTATTTGATCAAACCTGGGGCCCTGTATTAGGATCAAATGTCGTGCATATACTGGATTTCATAATCATATTGAAAATTAAACTAAATATTTAGAATATTCATTGATATTAATAAATTGTGTTTATATAGCGCTTTTTAAGTCACCAATGAGGACATGTGTGTCTGAATGTTAGCGGGATATCAAACCTCATCCACTACCATTGTGTAGCATGCCCCTGGGTGAGGCACAAATACACAATACAAATACAGTATGAATATGGCTGTGGTATGAAAAGTATTTCGGTGCCCTTTACAATGCCGGCTCGGATTTCTTGTGGGCTTTGTAGTTCTTGCTGGATCTTACATCACAAAGAGCCATTCTCAGCACCGAGCCATTCTCAGGACGGAGGGGGGGAAATAGCAGATCTAACATCCACATTAGTGTTCAGCTGACCCCGCTGTGCTGTAAGGACTGATATGTCTTCCAGCATTCAGACACAGTGTGCTGGTATTTCAGTAACTGAAGCGAATAGAGAAATAGAGCCAAGACTGAAGACTCAATTGTTTACTAAAGTTAAAAAGGAACTACTGACTACCTCATACCACACACACGCACACACACACAAAATCTGGAATGAACAACACGCAAAATTCGAGGACACCCTAGATGTTATGAGAGCGGATCTGGGAACAGTGTATGCTTACAATGATTATGACATCCGATATCCATCCATTGCTTAAGAATGTTGAGGTTCATTACATCTATGCATGCTATTTTTTGGGCAAAACAGTGATAATTGTGATCATTTGTATAACATGTTGTATATATATATGTTGTACCACATATATGAATATGAATAATAATAAATGGTGTGTACACGTATTACACATATAGTAGGGTGCCCTGCTAAGTTCATGGAAATACAAGTGGATACACCTCTCCAGGAAGCCATTGCCTTGGTTGCCCCACCAGCCCCCCCTTGCCCTGCATGCTTATCTCTGGCCCAACATGAATCCGTCCCACCCTTCTCAAGCTCAGCTAGTAAACAACGCAGGCCAAGCTCAAGACTACGCTACAGGTTACATTACAGGAGCTGTCCAGATTGCCACTGGACTCTGCTGGGGTATAAATAACACCTCTGACCTCCACACCACAGCTCCGCACGACAGATCGACTACAGCTCACGTGCCAGAACGACAACAAGCTTGCTGGTACCTAGCTGGTACATAGCTAGAGGCAGACTAGCAACACCAGGAAACACCAAACTAATTAACCATTAAGGTTCAGTCATTCAGGACTCAGGAGACACTACAAACACATAGTGAACACACATTCAAAGCACATGGGCACATCTCATCCAGAGGCCCAGCCATGGGGAATACATTATGGGATCCATTCATTATGAAATTATTTAGGTATAGAGATCACTTATTAGAGAAATGAGTATGATCAAACTGAAAGCTCTAATCCTTTCCCTTCGAAATGTGCATACATATTACATTGTAACAAAGGATTATGGTAAATGGACGTCATTTACATTGCGCTTTTCTAAAAAGTGTCCACTCAAAGCGCTTTACAATATTGCCTAACATTAACCCATTCATTCTCACATTTCACACACCGACGGCGGTGTCAGCCATGCAAGGCGACAAGCGGAGCAGGTAGGGTGAGCTGTCTTGCTCAGGGACACCTTGACACTCAGGTAGGAGGAGCCGGGGTTCGAACCAGCAACCTTTTGGTTACCAGCCAACCTGCTCTACCTCGTGACCCATATGCCTCCCACATGCCTCCCCATTACTATTTTTGCTGATTCAAATCCCCACCATTGCGAAGATGAGTATGGTTGTGTTGGAGCCCAGTGTGTTGTAACTCACCCGGCTGTCTACCCCAGTCCCACGTTTCAATGATGGAGTGATGCACGGTTGTGGAAGCCTCCTCCTCCTCTTTCTTCTCTTTATCGTTGGAGTCATCCTTCTTCTGTGCCCCAAAGCAGTCTGTGCAGTCTTCTAGGGAACACCGTGACAACACAGGTATTAACACAAACTCTTCTTTAAAAAGGTCCATTTTACCAGCAGGTGTGCTGTTGATCGGCCATCAAAAGTCATTTCAAGATCTAGGGAAATCACAAGTGAATGACCACCCAGATGCAGGATGGTTAGATCCAGCTGACAGCGTAACCCAGCGGACTGTGCCAACTGGAATGCTGATCTATCCATCACACATCTGGGTTGGACAATCGCACTTGTAATGTAACCAACAGGTGGATTTTTGAACGGCTTATAATGGTTAACAGAACACCTGGTGGTAAAATGGGGCCCTTCAACTTCTTCGCTATGACATTCAGAAATGCAATTCCCCACAAGCATCCAACTGTGTGTAGCATCCATGAGCTAGCGCTCCTCGCTAGAACCCCATGCAGACATTAGGAAGAGAAGGTGAGGTTGGCTCACAGCCTCGTACCGGTATGTGCAGACTCCTCTCCTGTGAAGGTGATCTCCTCATCTTTCACCATCTCATTCCACATCTCGCTCAGGCCCTCTGGAGAGAAGGCCCTCTACACAGACACAGACACAGACGACACACACACACACACACTTATTAACCAATAAAAGCTTCACTCGCTTTTGTACAAAATAAATATAATATAATAACAGATATATTTTTTCTGACATTTAAAGAGCCTCTTGGATCAGGGAGGCCGTGAGCCAATGGAAATGTTATTACAATGTTGTTATTTACATACAATCCATAACTTTTTAATTCACCGATTATGCCCAATATCCTTCTTAAAATATGTTTATCAAAATCCAAGAAAATAAGATGATTCAACAGACCTGTTTTTTGAGGTGTCGGGAGCTTCAGCAGTTCAATTCATACAAAAATAAAGCTAAACCTAAGACAAGCATCTGACACTGATAGAGTGACTAGACCCTTCACAGTAAGGGGAACAGGGAGTCTCATGGTAAACTATGCGTGATGAAACTGACACGCTAATAATGTCAACAAGCAAACCAACTCCTTGTGCAACACACTACATCCCGATATTGTTGAAAGCATTCGGGTGTCTGCACGATCACCCAGGCCTAGGCCCACCCTGGTTATGTTATGTCAACACAAGGAGACCTTCTGTAGTAAACACGGAGAAGTCATTTGGCATTTTAACACCGTGGCGACCCCGTTCACCGACTTACCTGGAGGTCGATCTTCAGCCATTTGTCATGAAATCTCAGCTGAGCGTCGAGGGTGAACGATGGAGTAGGCATCTTGTCACGTCCGCCCCTGGCTGCACGCGCAGCCAACCTGCAACACGGAGCACCCTTTACTGTGAGACCCCTCTACACAGAGCACCCTTTACTGGGAGCCCCCTCTACACGGAGCACCCTTTACTCTCTCCGCCTGACTTAACGTCCTCCATTCGCATGCGTGCATTGACGTGCTTACGTTGTTAGTCAATGACATTAAACTATCCGTTGAAAGAATTGCCTCGACCACAGCGTTGTATGTTGCTACGTATGAATTACAAGTGAAGTGTACAGCTACAGGACATCAACTAGCGATGGCTTAGGTCTCCTATTCAACAGTATCAGCTGTCGTGTTCAACTCTGTTGAAATGCAGTCATTTGAATGTGGACGGGATGAAAGTTAACCTTAATCAGCAATATGTAAATTAAGTGTAGCCCTGTTCTAGAGAACGTCAAGCGAATTAAAGAGACATGTTAACATGCACAACTGAGTGGAGATGGACTACTGTAACGTTAGCGAGCTGTCACTGCTCGTGATAAATAGGAGATATGTCATATAACATAGTCAAATGCACATCTTCTAGTGAGAAAAATCCCCCTGACACAGCACCATGCACCCCCAATAACATAGAAAGTAACACCACAGCTAGCCTTGTGGCTAACCAGCTGGGTACCAATCTAGTCAGCCAACATATACCATAGCTGTGGTCCAAGCCAGGGTTAGCCTTGAGGCTAACTAGCTTGGAACACAGCTAAGTTTAGCCTGGTGGCTCTATATTGGTATACAGCTATGGTTAGCCTGGTGGCTTAATAGCTTGGAACACAGCTAAGGTTAGCCTAGTGGCTAACAATCTAGGTCCATATCCACGATTGATGTAACGGTGGCTATGCTAGATCTGTTCTCAGCATCCAATATGCAGTATGACACTCAGTGGTGTAGGATGCAACCCTTCCAAGACTGCAGATAAGCTGCAAATAAAATATCAACACTTCGAAAATGCAATAAATACAGTACCTTGAAATGTTTCCCTTATGTTACTCTCGTTCCTTCGGCTGCTTTGGTGCATTAAGAAAGTCGTTCATGTTGAACTTGATTGACAGCTCTAGGGCCGAAGCACGAGGCATGGAAACAAATGACGTCATGTGGTGATGGGTTTATTGCGATTGTTTTATGGACATTGTAATACCGACAGCGGTTTTCAGTTCGAGGTGATCCTCTTGCTGAACACCAGACTCCGCCCGCAGACACAGGACGGTGTAAACCAAGCGCTTCTCTTTAATATGGGCGGGACCTAGGGGCGGGTTCAGTAGATGTTTCTCTTGTTGCCGCTACGGGTGTGGTGGAGCCTGCAAATACAGAACAGTTGATGGGAAAGTATATTGAACATACATTTTAGGATTTAGTCCTGTGTGTGTGTGATATATTACATATTGTTTTTATTAAGCTGGACAACAATACAAACCATTGGTGTCCTACAATAGAAACGAGTAATGTTATCTCGCCTAGACTAGACTGACCAAGCGCTGACCAAAACGCATTGAATGAAATGCATTGGCCAAGCCCACCCAGCATAGACAGATGGCCCAAAACGCATTACATCATATGCATTGAACAAGCCCACCCGGCCGTAGACATATGGACCCAAAACGTATTGAATGAAATGCATTGACAAAGCCCACCCGGCCGTAGACCTATGGACCCAAAACGTATTGAATGAAATGCATTGACCAAGCCCACCCGGCGTAGACATGCAACCGGCCGTCAGTGACGAATGTGATTCGTCGGAGGTTATAACGACCGTCACTGGTTGAGCTGTACATTTTACTGCCTACGTAGGAGTCTAGTCAGTGTCAGAATCGGAAATAATGTGAATCGGACTAACTTTTTTTGTTGGTGTTTGTCTAGACTAGTTTAAACTTGACGTATCGTGTTACTTTGGGATACTGTAAAATGGCCTTGGAATCGGACATCCCGCTCCCTGTCGCAGGGATAATGATAGCAGTGTTATCGAGTTTGATCAATGGTTCCACATTTGTGCTCCAGAAAAAGGGGATGCTGCGTGCGGAAGCTAAAGGTATATTGAGAAAAATATCTGAAAACAGGAACTAGAACATGTTCCCCAATAATATAATGTAAACGTTTACAAAAGCTATTTTATTCAGAGGCCCTAGGTTCATTGCCATTGAAGTGCGCTTGTTTTTGGCTCCCCTATAGGCAATTCGCATCTGAAGGATGTGGTGTGGTGGAGCGGCACCCTCTCTAGTGAGTATACTGCTCTCTATCGCTCAAGTCTGGAAATGCACAATTATTGAAATTACTGACACAACTGATCCAACATCTCATCCTAAGTCCTTATGTTTGAGTCCTTATGTTTGAACTTCTTAAAGTGATTGTGGGCCAAATTGGGAATTTCTTGGCCTACAATGCGGCACCAGCTTTGATCGTCACTCCCTTGGGAGCCCTGGGAGTGTTGTTCGGGTGAGTAGGGAGGGTTTTTTGGGTTATCAAGGGTTGAGCTGGCCCTGTCTCGTGATTTTGATGCTTCTATAATGAGAGTATGTTTTTGTTTACAATGAAGTTATTATCTTCTAAATGCATGGGTTTTCTGTTAGGCAACTTACTGCAGTATACCTACAGGTGAGGCATCATGCATTGGGGTTTAACCACTGCTGTGTGTGTGTGTGTGTGTGTGTGTGTGTGTGTGTGTGTGTGTGTGTGTGTGTGTGTGTGAGTGTGTGTGTGTGTGTGTGCGTGTGTGTGTGTGTCTCAGGGCTGTGCTGTCTTGGTGGATTCTGCGGGAGCGTCTGGAGCTTCTTGGCCGGCTGGGCTGTGTGCTGTGTTGCTGCGGCACCGTGGTTCTGATAATCCACGCTCCCCCGGCGCAGCCAATCTCCTCCAGGACCCAGCTTGAGGCAAGCCTCCTCAACCCAGGTCTGGTGCTGCCGATCGAGTGACCTTGGAGTGCCGTGAACCTACTGTGATGCATAATAATAACATAATATTTATGCCATTTGGAGGCGTTTATCAACTTACATCTTGGCATGGGTGGCCCCAGTGGGAAACAAACCCGAACCTGGCTATGATAATGCCTTGCTCTTTACAAGACTATAACAGTGTTGTTAGTGTGTGTCCTTTTCTCAGGATTGAGGATTACATTTGTCAACACTTCTAGTAACATATATGTTCATACTAATTAGTGACTAAGCAGACACTTTATCCAAAACTACTATTTTGTAGGTAGAACTGGTAGGGTTTTTTAGGGTACCCTGATGAGGGGTGCCTTGCCTACAGGTAGAAAAAAACTTTAGACTAAACTTAAATGACACTATCTTGCCCCACAAAACTATTTACCTTGCTATAAAGTAAACCATCAAACTGAAGATGAACGATTGCTGGAGTTGCTTTAGGTTGGAGATGATGTAATGTGCCAATACTTCTCACCACTAACTAGGATGTTCCTCTCCCCTCCAGTGTTTGTGTGCTACTCCTTCCTCGTTCTGCTGCTGCTGATTGGTCTGATCTTCTGGGTGGCCCCGGTGCATGGCAGCTCCAACATCATGGTGTACGTGTCCATCTGCTCTCTGCTTGGCAGCTTCACCGTGCCCAGCAGCAAGGCACTGGGCCTGGTGGCAGAGGAGGCCTTCTTCAGTGGGGGAAGTCAAAGGGCTCTGGTCCTCTTCTTTGGCTTACTGGGAATATTGTCCGCCAGCGTGATCACCCAGTTCCTCTTCATCGATAAAGCCCTGCAGCGGTTCAGCTGCAACATGTTTGAGGCTCTCTACTATGTGTCCTTCACATGCTCTGTGCTGCTGGCGTCGTCTCTGCTCTTCAAGGAGTGGAGGGGGCTGAAGGTGGTGGACAGCCTGGCCATGGTCTGCGCCCTGGCCACCATGTTTGTTGGAGTGGTGCTCCTGAGAGTATCCCATGAGGCCGTACTGATGTGGCCGAAGGGCGAGGACAAACAGAAAGTAGAATGATTATTTTGAAAGAACAATTGAATGCAACTTCTAAAGAGTTTTCATTGATGGAGTTGTAAAATGCCAAAGAAGAGTGTGTAGTGAGAGTTCTGGTTGTGAACACACGTGTGTGCACATTTTTCCTTCAAATTAGCATAACATGCAAATTTCATTCCAGTTTTCTCTTATTTTGCTTGGGATTGTGAGCTAAATCTGTTCTCCTGAATTTATTATTCGTTTTGAACCCATTTTTGATTTTTCACATTAATACTGTACTAGTTATTTGTTGTGAATAAAGTGATGAAGAAACAAGTAGAAAGCAACTATACCGTAAAACACTATTCTACTGATGTACAAGCACTTTAAAAAATAAACATCAATCTAATGTTTGATACTATTTTTTTTTATCTGTAATGTAAAATACATTTTTTTCTGGAAAAATAATGCAACCTTTATTACAATCCTTATCGGAATGTATCCGTGGGAAAGCCAGCCCCAACGTTGTAAAACCAAACCAATGTGCTTGACAGGGTCACAGAAGGGAGGGGGCAGAGGTCCATACCATAGTGCTGAGTGGTGTTCGCCAGAGGAAGCACAGAGAGCGGTGCAGCGCAGAGCAGACAGCCGGGCCGAGGAGTGAAGAGTGCAGTATGAGATATGAAGCTCAGCGCTCGGAAATAGGCTAGCAATACGCTAACCTCTACCTTAACCGTTACCATTACCAGCCTTCCGTGGGACACACCGACCAACTCTGGACAGGTAGCTATAATATACATATGAAATTCCAACTGCTTCCAAACGATACGATTTTAATGTTTTTTTTATAATGTGGTTTCTAAGCATTGGGTCATTAGCGTCGTTATCCAGCCAGCTAGCTCTCAGCTAACGGCCATATATATATATACCAATTATTTACAAATAATGTGTTTTGTTTTACGGACATATATTAAGAATGCAGGAGCCAAGTGCGTCGGCGTTTGCCGTTATGCACGAACAGATCCATCTTTTAGACTGCGTGTGTCAGTAGCCAACTAAGTATGAAGGCAGTTAAACTTGGACAGGGAGGTGGTAACCTAGGAGAGTTAGCCTAACACAGGCTAGCGTGCTAACACGGGCTAGCATGCTAACCTCACCTGTCACTTCCTGGATTCCTGTGTCTTGAGGTAAGAGATGGGATATTTGTATAAGCGAACCTTGTTACAACAGCCATCGGCGGAAATGCATTGCGTCTATGGTAGCCTCACTGTTGTTGACGCTGTACTTTTGTGGAGCTTATAATCACACTGTTCTGTTGAAGAACTTCTATTTTTGAGGACTATCTTTCAAATGTTTCCTGATGGAGCTATACTCCAACACATTGCATCAGGGGTATGCATTGTGTAATATATCTTGTGGAGATGGTAGGACACACCCAAAACAAGCCTACTTCTGTATTTATTCGTTTTTTGGGGTTGGATGAAAAACATGAAATTGTCTTCTTAATTCCTAGGTATTTGGGCTGGCCACAACTGTTCCCTTGGCCACCGACTGCAGTGTTCGGTGGTAAATGTGACCAAACAAACCAGCTCATCCAACCTCACCATGGTTGAGGAACGGGGAAAGTATGACTTTTACATCGGCCTTGGTTTGGCTGTTAGCTCCAGCATTTTCATCGGAGGAAGCTTCATCCTCAAGAAGAAGGGACTGCTACGGCTGGCCAAGAAGGGATCGATGCGAGCAGGTAAACAGCCCTTACCGTCCGTTTACCTGGATCTATGAGGTAGAACAGGCACAACTGTACTGTAGATTAAACTAACTGTATGTCTAAATTGAACAGGTATTGGGTTCAGCATATGTATCCAGGGGCATAACAATAGGACAGGTGACACATACTTACCATTTATGTTGTTAAAGCTTGATTGTGAAGGTGGAACCAGTACAGCAGGTACAACTTTACTTTTCCTCCATATGGTCTAAAAAGTGGTATGTCATTCCTGTTGTTTAACCTGGGTTGGTGCATACTTATCATTGTTGTTACTCTTACTAGGTCTACAATGTAGACCAACTGCAAACTTTGTTTCTGAAGCTTTACCCAGAACTGCAAGGTAGAGCGCAGGTTGCCAGGCAACATGGGGGTCGCCAGTTTGTTCTTTAGGTGTGTGTATGCAGTACACCTCGTCTGTACCTGCTCTTATGGTTGCTGCGTCCACACAATTTCCCTTTGTGAATGCCCATTTGCCTATTATAAATGACCTGTACTGTGTAAAATAAACGCTGCCTTTGCAGCGAGTGATCGGTCAAACCCAAACCCAGTCTGTCCGCATTGGTAAACAGGGGATCAGCCACTCTGTGTTTAGTTTGGCCAAACAACAGGGAGGCTGTGGCATTGGAGCAGCCGGGTGCCTGAAGCAAAACCACCTTTTCAGGCTTTCCCAGCTCAAGGCGAGCCAGGGCCTTGTGTGATGAAAGGCGCGGTGGGATGATTCGTCGTCTTTGGTTAAATTTAGTCAGGCGCTTTATTACACTGAGTAATTATTAACGTGAATAACATCACCTGACCCTGCCAGGGCTTTGACAAAAGGCCTGCGGTTCAAGGCAGGTTAACGACATCCGGTTGTAGCAGTGGGGGTTTTATGTGGTCATGGGGTGATACCAAGCCTGACACTCTGTAGAGGAGGGGATATAAGCGTCTGATAGAGATCTAAATGGTGTATAGGCGTGGTAGTTTGCACTACGGTAGATAACCTGACATGATTGGTGTATCAGTTAAACAAAGAACCGCAATAAGTTCAAAGGCGGAAGTTAATTTACATACGGGGTGTTGGTGTATGAATTTTGATTGAATATCAACAAAGGGTGCAAGCTTCAAGGGTCATTCTCAGCAAGCAAGGGAACATACCAGCCGGTTTCCGAGCAACCATTAACCCCAGGCCACAGTTCTACTAGATTATTTACTATATCAGGAAAGGTTTAATTCTTCCACACTACTGTGATACTATCTGGTGTACCCTATACTTGTGAAAGAATACAGTTTCTTGTAGCACATACAATACTTTAATAGTACAGTCCGTTAATAATAGTAAATTAAATTTATAATTCTCCTTTCATGGGGACCAATCTCAAAGCACTTACGGTAAGAAAAAACTAAGATTAGAAAAAAAGTATATTTTGGCCTCTATACAGCTGTAATATGTTGTGACCCTCTAAACTTATGTAATACTATGTCTGTTGTTGCCTCAACACTACTTTAATACTATGTTTGAGCATCTACAATACAGTTTTCTATGAATTTTGTCTGTTGTAGCCTATACTGTATACTATGTCTGTTGTAGCTCTACGCTACTGTAATAAATCCTCTTTGTGGTTTCATCACTTGTTCTAATGCATCGTTTGTTCTTCAGGGCAAGGAGGTCATGCATATCTCAAGGAGTGGCTCTGGTGGGCTGGTTTACTGTCAAGTAAGTGTCCTCCGAGTACTCATCCTACTCAATCTCAGTTTCTTATGCATCCCATGTATTAGCAGGATGTTATGTGGTATATTGGAGGTTTTTTTGGAAACACGATGCTCTCAATGCTTCGGTAAAAATGGACTAAAGAGTAACGTGCGATTCCTGTAGTGTGAACACAATCCGAGCCATGGCAGACTGAGACACAGCATTGGCTCCCTGCTCATGCCTGCAGGCTACCAGGCTAACGTCCTTCCTGTGTTTTGTGTGTGCAGTGGGAGCTGGGGAGGCGGCTAACTTCGCTGCCTATGCGTTTGCTCCAGCCACTCTGGTCACCCCCCTGGGAGCCCTCAGCGTACTCGTCAGGTAAAAAAAACAACCATCCTGGCTAATGTTATCCGTCCGTCTCGGGAGGGGGAGGTGTGGTGCATGTACTCATTGAGCAGACTAAGCTTATATACAAAGCGCCTAGCACGTGACCAATCAAAGGGCACATTCAAAATTGGAGACGCTTCGAAGAAGTTGTGGTTGAAAAACGATAGTAGTACTAGTAGTAGAGAGGAATTCTAGAAACCAGAAACACAAGGGGAGGTTTGTTCTTTGTTGGCGGTGTGGATGTCCTTTGGAATGAAAGAATGTGTTTTCCATGCCAATGAGCCTTTGGAGTCTGTGATGTACCGGAAGATGATTCCATGGAGATAAGGCACTGAGCGCCGTGTTGTTGGTGGTTTCAGCGCGGTACTGTCCTCGTACTTCCTGACAGAGCGGTTGAACCTGCACGGTAAGCTAGGCTGTGTGCTCAGCATCCTTGGCTCCACTACCATGGTGATCCACGCTCCAAAGGAGGAGGAGATCAGCAGTCTGCAGCACATGGCGGTCAAACTGGTGGATCCAGGTTAGAGTCCTGAAGTCCCTCTCTATCTCTCTTTCCATCTCTTGCTTGGTCTTATTTACTTTCACTTACTTTTTTTTTTATCAGCCCCTTCAAAGTCTATTGACACCACTGTAGGTTTTAGAACTATTAAATTAAACTAACTACTAGAATACTGTTATTAGTCTACTTAAAAAATGGGGACCCCTTTTAAAGTCCAGATTTGTATATAAATACAGATTGAGACATCAAATGTTTACATGCCATGTCAGTCGTGGTTGATGACCCTTCGGCGGTTGTGCGGTTCCCGCAGGCTTCCTGGTGTTCGCCACGCTGGTGATCATCGTGGCCATGATCTTCATCTGCGTGGTTGGCCCGCGCCAGGGCCAGACCAACATCCTAGTCTACATCACCATCTGCTCCGTGATCGGGGCCCTGTCCGTCTCCTGCGTGAAGGGCCTGGGCATCGCCATCAAGGAGGCCATCGCGGGGGAGCCGGTGATGGGAAACCCTCTGGCGTGGGTCCTGCTGCTGAGCCTGGTGGCGTGCGTCAGCACGCAGATCAACTACCTGAACAAGGCGCTGGACATCTTCAACACGTCGCTGGTCACGCCCATCTACTACGTATTCTTCACTACCTCGGTGCTCACCTGCTCCGCCATCCTCTTCAAGGAGTGGGAGCACATGGGCGCCGCCGACGTCATCGGCACGCTGAGCGGCTTCCTCACCATCATCGTGGGCATCTTCCTGCTGCACGCCTTCAAGGACGTGAGCGTCAGCCTGGCGGCGCTCGCCGTCGCCATTCGCAAGGACGAGCGGGGCGGGCCGGGGTTCCCGGCGGCCAACGGCGTGGGGCAGCACGGCTGCGGCTATGAACTCCTGCAGGAGACCGAGGAGCTGGACAGCCGGGACATGGGCTCGTCCTTCGACAGCATCTCGCGGAGGAACGGCGCCATGAACTCCTCGTAAGGGGCTCTACTACTACGACTACTATTACTACTGACTCGGTTTCCAAGGCAACGGGGTGGGAGACTGAGACAATCGGAGGGAGGGAGGGAGGGAGGGAGGAGGGCGGGGGCACAGTGTCTTGGATGGACCAATCGATTGTATTTTGATTTAATTTGCCTTAAGTTTTTCATATCATAACATAATTAGTATAACGTTTGGACTTTGGTTTAATTCCTGTGTAGATCGGTATACCAGGTTTTCTTGTTTTTCTGAAAACCTTTTTGTTTGTGTGTATACTACATACCCATGCACCGGGTGCTTTCTATTATCCATCAACTGTAAGAAGTTGAGGTCCTGCTGATTTACAGAGTTATTTATGGAGAAGACATTGTTGAGATACGCGTTAATTTCGTACTTGGAAACGGTACCATCTATTTACGTTGGATGACACGGTAGTCCATTTTTTTGTAATGTTTACATAAAAAGCGTGCAAAAATCAACCAATGGATTTGTTACATATTTATTAATTTAAAATTAATAAAACATTTTAGACACAAGGCACTGTGAATAAATGCTGACCCTGGCTACGAATGCGGTTATCAGGCGTCCTTTTAAAATGTTAAGTTCAGCATGCAATTTCTAGCAATATAGAAAATACAATTTACGTTCATCCCCCACTAAAAACAGGTCACCCTATACCTTTACCAATCCAACTCCCACCACTGCAAACCCTTAAATATTTGATAAAAGTACCCCTTATCTGCACCCCCAACATGTATAAAACAAAAGAATATATAGCTAGTCATTTTTAATAAGGCACGAGTGAATACAAAAAAAAAGTCATACATAGTGAAACCCTACTTCCTGGTGGTCCGTCGCTGCTCAGGAAAGAGGATGTCATTAGAACAAGCTTTACTGGTCCGCTTCCTACTGGTGGATGTGGAATATCTATTGGACGCCAGTGATTGGTTGTGGTCCCTCAGTTGTTGAGCAGTGATTGAATGTGGAAACACATTTGCTGGCCGGTGATTGTTTGATTGGTGAATGTGGACCAATTGCTGGCCAGCGATTTGTTTATTAGTGGATGTGGTCGCTCAGTTGCTGGCCAGTGATTGGTTGATTGGTGGCTCAGTTGCTGGCCAGTGATTGGTGGATGGGGGGCTGGAAGCAGCGCACATGCTCCACAGGCATGTTCTCTCCGTCTCCAGACTTCAGGTATTTGTTCAGGATGCCAAAGATCTCGTCGTTGATGATCTGGAACTTGCGGATTCTGTCCACCATCTTCTTCAGGGGCTAAAGAACAGCAGGGGGAGGTAGTGTTTGGTTGAGAAATACTTCATTCAGCTTATTTTTCACTGTAGATGATAAAACAGGTTTTATTTCTCCAATTAAGGGGACATATTATACCACCAGGTGTGAGTGTGAAATCTGCCCCATATGACATCACTACATGTCCACCTAGATCTGTGCTGGATAGATCAGTCTACCAGCCTACCCAGTGGACTGAAGTAAACGTTGCTCATCTATCCGGTACAGATCTAGGTGGACACGCCCACTAGTGATGTCATATGGGGCCGGTTTTCGAAACTGCTTGTAAGGCTAATCACACTCACAGCTGGTGGTATAATACGTCCCCTTTAATTGTTGATCTATGTCAGTGCTGATTGGACAGCCGACCTTAATATTTTACATTACTTAGTAATAGTAGCTTCCTGATAAATCCAAATTATGTCGCTCAAAGGAACGGGGACAGGTGCAACGGTGAATGACGAATAGCAAGAAAGTTAGTTTACTGCTGCCCTGAAGGTATACAAAATGTTCTGTGGTCAACTTGACTCTCGGTAAACAAAAGCTACGGAAAGACTGAGGCACGTCATGCGACCTATGATGACACCACCTCCTGCTGTTGTCTCACCACGCTTTTGATGATGTCGTCCTTTCCGTCGTGCTTCTGGACCTTGAGAAGGTGGTAGCTGAAGTCCAGGATGTCAAAACGTCTCTGTTGACCCAGCAGGGCTATGATCATACAGCCGGCCCAGTGCAGGCCATCTCCGAAGCACTGCCTGAAACACAAAAACACACAACCACTTACAATACTGTCCCAGAAGCACTGCCTGAAAAACACACAACCATCTAAAATATCAGCCAAGCATTTCCCATCATCATGTCGGCCTTCTGTATCCCTACCGCACATCAGTATGGCTCAAGTATCCCTTCATCTACACGTGTTCCTTTGAATATTATACTATTATCATTTAATATTATTAATAATGTATTGGCCCATGAACCAATATTATACTTTTATTATTTAGCTTCAGTATTAATATTGTAATGGTCTAGGAACTAATATTATACTATTATTATTAATATTGTAGAAGATTATAAACAATCATACTGATATGATTTAAAAACATTAATAATATAGTAGCCTCAGTGTTCCATTTGTTGTCTTAACTTAAATGTTTGGCGTAATAATGCAGGAATTACGTCTAGTATAGTTTTTGCTTTGCAGGGTTAACAAAGTAAAAGTCTTTTACAAGTGGCCCCTAGAGCCTACTCATGTCGTCGAATGGTTTGGAATCCCTGGCCTATTCTTAATGGCTAGGAAGTAAGCACCACATTCAAAACCACTTATCGGCATCTTTGTTATTTGAGATGTTCCCACTCACACCTCCTTACTCTTCACATAAACAGGCTAAATGATTTGCAAATATTTGCATACTTTGCTTGGATTTGTTTCGAGCCACAAACCGGTCACAAAGAAAGTACAAGGAAAGGTTTCTCTGATCTGTGGTGGAAGTATGTACACTTTATTAGAGATATTCTGGTGAGACCTGCTCATCTAGAGTGAAGGACTCACTAGTGAGTCATTTAAGATATCGCAGAACAAATAGATATTGGACATGGACATCCCTGAACTTTGAAGTTAGGAAGGATAAACATTTGATTGGATAAAATCCCTAAAGGTGACATATTATACAACCAGGTGTGAGTGTGATAAGCAATTACCCGCCCACTTGAAATATCAGAAGAGGCAGATTTGCAAACCGGCTTGTAACGGCTAATCACACTCACACCTGGTGGTATAATATGTCACCTTTAAACAGAAAACAATCTGCACTAATTACGCAAATAAAGAATAGGTAGGATGCATCTTTCTGTGAAAATGCATTAGCGTCCTGAGCGGTAAGCGCTGAGGTGAATTCCCGCAGATTGACCCCATTGCTTGTATTCATTAGTTGTCGTTTTTAGTTGTACATCTATTAATAAAATACTTGTAAAGTAAATACTTGTAAAGTATTTACTTTACAAGTATTTTATTAATACTTTACAAGTATTTTATTAATACTTGTAAAGTAAATGTAAATACAAGTATTTACATTTGTCATCCCTCGGTCATTCCCAAAAAGTGAACCAACTTCAAAAACGAGAGTGACTTACTCCACGGTGAACTCGTGCGCGCCCACGGGGATGCAGTAGACGAACTGCATGGCGCTCCAGAGCCGGTGGAACTCCACGCACTCGTCGATGTGCATCACTCCGTTGCTAGGCAGCGGGCCGCGCCAGATGGTGTCCTCCAGGAAGGTGCGCACGCGGGTCAGGATCACCTCGAACATGGACAGGCCGCAGCACAGCCGCTCCTTGGTCAGGAGGTCGCCTTCGCGGGCGATGGCGATTTGCTGCCGGTGCGACACACCACAGGGTCAGTACGGTGGGGAGTTATGGGTGGTGGTGGTGCTGGTGGTGGTGGGGGTGGGGGTTATGACCTACCTGTGGAGTTCCCAGGCGTTCTATCAGTGGAACCATGTGCAGAGCCGTGTATTTAGCCTCCAAGCGCTTCATCTTGGCGTCCAGACGTTCACCCTCTGAACACAGGGAAGAGTCAAGTTAGAATTTTACACAAGGGACGAACTCATTATCATTAAAGTTATTTTATTAAAAAGGAGTAGAACGACAAGACATTGTTGTGTTAAACAGTGAAATTCAAAAATGTGCATTATCATTATAAAATATGAATTAGTAGGTAAACTAAATGAGTCATCAAAACTAAACAAATATATGTATTGCGCTAACTGTAGTTTATTGCTACAATAGTAAAGATATAGAGAGTAACGATCATACTGAATTATGGAACATCACTTGTCTTTACCTTTAACGTGGACCCTGGGTAGAATGTTCTGGAATGGGGCCGCATGCAGCAAATCACAAACTTCCTCCTGGGACTGTAAAACACAAAGTAAAAATTCTGATGTAAATCTACACTTTACAAACATGTAATTTGATTGTATATGTGATCTGTACCCTGGACGAAGGATTTTGAGTTATACAGGTTATTAACTGAAGGGGGCACTGCTGTCCCAATGTAAACATCTCAGCCTATTGTATCTGATGTGAATGCAAAACTAGTGCAGGGCAGGTAAATGTGGCCTGGGATTGTTAGAGAAAGAGAATGTAATCTGATACATGGAGCTTAACTGAATGCTGTGGCCAGGTGGATTAGAAAGACCAGAAGGCTTTTTGTGGAGCAGCATGAGTGATGAGATGGCATTGGGAAGTTGAATCACTCACAATATTATCAGGTTATACAAATATAATAAAATTTGTGACTCGCCAATGTAAATGTAATGTAATGTAAATGGCCTGAGGCAAATGTACCTCTCCACACTCCTCACACGCCTTGAGGCTTTTTCTCAGCGCGTTGCTTTGAGAACCTGTTTAACAAAGCAATTGTTTTGTGCTAATCCGATCTGCTAATGCTGACCTGTTCATGGAGGCGTGAGGTTTGTGCCATCAACTTGTATTGTGTGGCCAGTGGGATGTTCTTATATCTAGTTACACACACACACAAAAACACACACACACACACACACACACACACACACACACACACACACACACACACACACACACACACACACACACACACACACACACACACACACACACACACACACACACACACACACAAAATCTCCATGCATTTCCTGGAAAGCGTTATTTAAGCTATGGGTCGAGACCCAAAATGGGTCGCGTTCCAGTTGGGAGCGAGTCGAGGCCGCACTACGCACAGTTCGGCGCAGTTCTGGGTCCCTGACATCAAACGGTCCAATCCCTCGGTGTACAGGAACACGCTTTCTCGCCTGCAGGGTTATTTCGATAGGCGGCGGAGACGGAGGTGGTAGGCGGTGTAGAACGTACCAGACTCTGCTCGCTGAGCAGGCAGAAGAGCAGGGCGTTGCCCACCTCCCGGAGGTTCTGGAAGCAGACGGTCTTCAGCTCGGCGTACTCCACGATGTCCTTCAGCTGGTGGTGGAAGAACTCCAGGATACCTGGGGAGCCATCATGTTAATGTTGCAATCATGTTAACATGTTATACGGCTACAGTGATGGACGTGTATACATCTATACTCCTACAGAGACATACATGTATACATCTATACTCCTACAGAGACATAGGTGTATAGATCTATACTCCTACAGAGACATACATGTATACATCTATACTCCTACAGAGACATACGTGTAGATGTCTATACTGCTACAGAGACATACGTGTATATATCTATACTCTTACTTATATATATACACTCTTATAGAGACTCAGGATCAGCAAACCAAACATTCAACTAAATCAATCTATCTAGATCTATATCTATGGATATGTCGATATATGATTATTTTATTAAATAATACAAATTCTAAAAAGGTATATTTCTTAAAAATGCATAGATTGATAAATGGCAATTTATTTTATATGGATTTTGTGTGTGCTTACCGGTTTTTGCTAAACTGACTCGAATATGGGTTTATTTTAAACCATCAACTGAGTGAAATAACTTTCTTCAACGACTATGACATTTATAAATCCTACCCTACAACACTCATACTACCACAGTACGATGTATTGTGACCCACCTGGGGAGCCGTACTCATGGCGGGGCAGACGGCAGATCTTGGGCATCACCTCCATCAGGGTCTTCACGTACTGCAGGATGGTTCCCTGGAGCTACACAGGAGGCCAGAGGGTTAGCAAACCACACATTAATCCAGAGGAGTGGCGGCTCAGGTCGGGCCAAGCTCACACAGAGTGTGTCTGTAGGGAGGGTCCACGGTGGTTTATCTTCCACCAGAATTTAATCATGGTCTGACATATCTTACTTTTTTTTCCCTTTATTGTATATGTTGAATAGTTTCGTTAACTACGACGACTCTTGAAATACTTCTTGGGGGGGGAAACAGAAATGTAAGTGGTTCCCAAATTTTATTGCCATATGATCCTATTTTTACAATCCCAACTTCTTACATTTATGTGCATCTGTTTCTCCCCACACACCGTTGATCATTATGTATCCGTCTATCATCAGACGACATATGCCCATCAGCCCCTGTTTTGTCTCCAAATCCCCTGAGATGTTGTTTCGAACGATGGGTTAAGCCGGCGTTTCTTCTCACCAGGCTCTTGACCACCTTGAGGAGTTCCTCCATCACCACAGCGATGCCCTGGTAGCCTAGCAACCTGCACATGGCCTTGACGTGGGGTGGGCCAAGGAAGTTGCGGTAGAAACCGTAGATGCTGGTGTAGGCCAGGTTAAGAGCCTGGTGGAGAAGGAGACATGCATGTTTAAAGTCTAAACATTTACTGAATAATTAGTAAAGCAATACAAAATAAGGCAGAGGAAAATATCCTTTAAAATCTCATCCTTCACATCAACATTAAAGAAAAGAACCAAAACCATTCTGACACTGAAATAAGTGTAAACATTGAGGAAATGTTGTAATTAATGGTATTGTTACTGATATATTGTCTAATATATAGACAACAGGATACAAAAGCCACCTCCATGATTCAGACCATGACCATTGAAATGGCGGCCACTACTTACAAAACAGATTCTCAGAAGATGCGCTCGTCATTGCATGCCAAGACCAGCTTCCAGCTTGCTCCCTCCCTCCCTCCCTCCCTCCCCCCCTCCCTGATGTTGCTAGGCCGGTAATCCAGTGCTCACCCCCAGCAGAAGGCCAGCGGCACGGCAGCTCAGAGCTCAGCCAGCGGAGCTCAGAGATGGAGCTCTGGAGCTCTGCAGCAGCATCACAGAACCAGTGATTGAAACGCAACACATCTACCGAAGAGCTCACTCTGCAGACCCTCCGACGATACTCTAATCTAGCGGCTCTCCCCTTGACTGTAGTACTGGAGGAGGCAGACTGAACTGCGAGGTAAACAACCACCCTGAAACAATTCTGTTCTCCAGGTCAGTATGTCTGTGTTTTGACTGTTCCTTTCGTTTTTGATTGTGCAGATGCTTGTTGCTATGGTTGACTCTCAAGAACTCTCCCCCCTGTGCCCCAATCTCTCTTATCCCCCAACTCTCTCTCGCTCTCTTTACCTTTTTATCTGTTATTTACTATCAACAAGCAATGGGATGCAGGTTGGATGTGAAATGGACGAAGAAATGTGAAGAATGTGTCAAGCCTGGCACAATTTAAAAAGTAATACTATCCAGAAATGTCAGCTGAAATGTTTGTTATGTTCTCATGACTGTTATGCAACTAGCAAACTGAGTACCGTTGTTGTTTTTAGCAACTAGGTTGTAAAGCACTTACATTTTTTTATTTTTACTACTCTAATTTTGATTATATTTGATTTTTCTCCGCCTCGCTTTTAAGCCGCTTTGGATAAAAGCGTAGTCGGCTAAATGACTAATTGTAAATTACTGGCGAGACATCAAAAGTGTCCAGCCAGCGATGGGATAATCGCCCAGGGAGGCAGCTGTACAGGACATGTAGCAGCACCGATACAATTAGGTTACAATTAGTTAATGAATACATTTAGTTAATTAATAGAACCACCTTGTGCATTTCAGCTATTGGGCTTTCATTTTAAATCAGAAGAAGTATCTTTTATATTTAACACGTCATTAAGGAGCAGGTAGGGGTTAGGAGTCATCTTGCTCAAAAATGCCTCCAGATAGACTGTGGATGTTGGGGTTTGAAGGCAGAACCTTTCAGTTGGGGAGTCAAACACCCGCCACACTGCCCCGTCCTTCCTGAGCGGTGTTTAGATCCCTGCGTGTGTGGTCCAGGGAGCACGTGAGGCCGCGAGGCAGTCAGATCTACGCCGAGCGCCAAGATGAACCCAATCATCCCCAGTTACATCACGTCGTTTACTTAACCTCTAACCCCACCACACCCACCCCCCCCGTCCCCCGTTGGGGCGCTGTCACCACTAATCCATCACACGTCACGCGTCGCCCGTCCCCCACAGTTACTACGTCTCCGTTTCAGATTTATGTTGCCGTCCCGAGGGATTAGGGAACATCTTTATCCCTGATTTCAGTAATCATGTGTGGGATATATAATATTCTATAATCAAAGCATATTCAACAAACGTCTCTAGTTTTCTATGGCCTTATTGTTCACTACAGACTGTTGCGTTTGTCGAACACTTAACACCGAACACTTAAGAAAAAAAACAGATTTTCAGCAAAAAAACGGATTTTTATCCTATATATTCTACTCTTATTTATTTGAATTACTTGGTTTTTGGTCTCAGGAAAAAAAACACATCTGTAGAAGAATAACACGCTCTCTACTCGGGACTTCAAAAGGAAAACCAACCAACCCACCAACCCACCCACCAACCCACCAACCAACCCACCAACCCACCAACCGACCCACCAACCAACCAACCAACCGACCAACCAACCGACCCACCAACCAACCAACTCACCAACCAACCAACCGACCCACCAACCCACCAACCGACCCACCAACCGACCCACCAACCAACCAACCGACCCACCAACCGACCCACCAACCAACCAAACGACCGAGCCACCAACCCACCAACCGACCGACCAACCAACCGACCGAGCCACCAACCCACCAACCGACCGACCAACCAACCAACCGACCCACCAACCCACCAACCCACCAACCGACCCACCAACCAACCAACCGACCCACCAACCGACCAACCAACCGACCAACCAACCAACCGACCAACCCACCGACCAACCGACCGACCGACCCACCAACCAACCAACGCTGGCGTTGGCGCGCTGTCATGCCGATCGCGGTGTACAACGTGTCGGCCACGGCGGCGCGCGTGCGCTGGCCGGCGTACGGCGGCTGCCGGGACACCTTCTACAGCATGATGTACGACCCCCACTGGAGCAGCCTGGAGGTGGGCTACAAGCGCAAGAGCTTCAAGCACGAGGAGCGCATCCCCGCCAGCCGCACCGGCGCCGACGTGGTCAACCTCCTGCCCAACACCGCCTACTTCCTGTGCGTGACGTGCCAGGCGGCCAACCCCATCAAGGACCAGTGTCAGATCTTCTCCACGCTGGGCGGTGACTCCCCGGGGAGCGGCAGCGGAGTGGGGGGAGCAGGGGGAGGAGGAGGAGGAGGAGGAGGCGGCTGGGAGACGGCGATGGGTCTCTGGATGGCCAGCAGCCTCCTGCTGCTCCTCGTCTCCGGCGTGCTGCTGTGGGGCTGCCTGCACAACGTCTGCCCCCTCCCCCACCACAGACACCGCCACGGACACGCCCCTGCCGACGGCCGGCCGGACACGCCCGGGTTTATCTACGGCGCGGGGGGCGGAGCCAACGGCGGGGGCGGCGAGGACGATGTCACCGCCAAGCGCGCCACGGTGATCCTGAACCCCCTGTTCGGGTCCCTGGGCGTGCGGGGGTCCCGGGGCGTGGTGTTGGAGCGCGGAGGCCAGCCCCTCCATCAGCAGGAGATCAGAGGCTTCACTAAGCTGTCTGGCTGTGAGCCCGTGTGACCTCCCCTTCAATGAGGTCACGGCTTTATCCCTCGACACTCCTTACGTGGACGCAGCCATCAAGTATGGGGTCATATGTTAATATTCATCCCGTGTCATAATATTTATAAATATCTCCAGCGTGTCACAATGGTAATACCGTCCCTCTATGTGGTTACATAATATGGTAATTCTCTCGACCCGTCCATCCATTCAGTGTGACATGAAACGTAAGTATGTATCCAGTGATATCTCTCTGTCTATATGCATCCGTCCATCTGGGTCATCATTTTTAAATATGTATTTTTATGTTTCCATTTATCTATCTATCTATCGATCTATCTATCTATTGTGGTCAGGTTGCCATTGTTTGAGATTAATGCTATTATTATTATGTGATGTTAATCAGCATTGCAACCCCATGCACAACTCCAAGGTATGATTACAGGTTTGAATTGACCATGCACTCGTAAATGTATTGTATAATGTATGTATAATACATACATTATTGTTTATAGAATCAATGTATTAGAGATAATAAAAATAATAAAAATGTCTCATTTTGTATTAGGAAAAATGTCGCAACAATAAGATCAAAGCAAAGAACACTATCAGGGAGGGGCAGTCTAGTGGGGAGGATCTCTGACTCGAAGCTGAAAGGCACTGGGTTCGATCCCCAGTGTTTACAGTCCACCTGTAGGCATCCTAGAGCAAGATGACCGCTAACCCCTACCTGCTCCTTAATGACATGTCACTGTAGCAACTAACCCCTACCTGCTCCTTAATGACATGTCACTGTAGCAACTAACCCCTACCTGCTCCTTAATGACATGTCACTGTAGCACCTAGCACCTTTTTGCTCCTTAATGACCTGTCTACACTGTCTAACCCCTATCTACTTAATGACATGTCACTGTAGCAACCAACCCCTACCTTCTCTTGTCTTGACCTGTCTGTAATGTCTAACCCCTACCTACTCCTTAATCACATGTCACTGCAACACCTAGCCCCTATCTGCTCTTTGACCTGTCTGTACTGTCTAACCCCTATCTAACCCTTAATGACCTGTCTGTACTGTCTAACCCCTACCTGCTCCTTAATGACATGTCACTGTAGCATCTAACCCATACCTGCTTCTTAATGACTTGTCTGTACTGTCCAACCCCTACCTGCACCATAATGACCGGTCACTGTAGCGCCTAACCCCTATCTGTTCCTTAATGTCACGTCACTGTACTGTCTAACCCGGACTGCTCCTTAATGACATGTCACTGTACTGTCTAACCCGGACTGCTCCTTAATGACATGTCACTGTACTGTCTAACCCGGACTGCTCCTTAATGACATGTCACTGTACTGTCTAACCCGGACTGCTCCTTAATGACATGTCACTGTACTGTCTAACCCGGACTGCTCCTTAATGACCGTTCACTGGAGCACCTAACCCCGACCTGCTCCCTAATGACGGGTAGGGTTCACAGTTGCCTTAGATAAAACATCTACTTAATGACCTAATAGCCCAATAAATAAATAGCCTTTTAAAATGGTTGAGGTTTGTTTGTTAGTGGCTGACCTTTGACCCGTACAGGTACTGGGGCTGGGCGTTGGGGGGCTTGTCTCTCTGGAAATCCGCGGAGAAGGGCAGGATGGTGCGGACGAACCTGGGGAGATGCAGGGGTCAGTGGGGAGCTCTTAGAGGCAAGGTTCCAGATGGTTCTAGAAGCAAGGTTCCAGATGCAAGGCTCTAGAAGGTTCTAGAAGCAAGGTTCCAGATGGTTCTAGAAGCAAGGTTCCAGATACAAGGCTCTAGAAGGTTCCAGAAGCAAGGTTCCAGATGCAAGGTTCTAGAAGCAAGGTTCCAGATGCAAGGCTCTATAAGGTTCTAAAAGCAAGGTTCCAGATGCAAGGTTCTAGAAGGTTATAGAAGCAAGGTTCCAGATGGTTCTAGAAGCAAGGTCCCAGATGCAAGGTTCTGGAAGGTTCTAGAAGCAAGGTTCCAGATGGTTCTAGAAGCAAGGTTCCAGATGCTAGGCTCTACAAGGTTCTAGAAGCAAGGTTTCCAGATGCAAGGTTCTTGAAGGTGTCAGTGGACAGTGCAGCCGGCGGCCTACCGGTTGGTGGATCCGTTGTAGCAGTAGTTGGGCAGGAAGTCGTAGTTGAGCTCCCAGAAGACGTGCAGCGTGATGCGGCCGTACGGCGCCGACACGTTGTGGTTGGCCTCCCGGAACATGGCGTCCATGCAGTCCAGCGTCAGGAACTTACTCAGCAGCTTGTGGGTCATGCGGTTGATGTCCAGCAGACCCTCCAGTTCCTGAAGCGGGACACACAACCCTGGTGTCATGAGAGGAACAACACACATGTACACACACACACACAGACACACACACACACACACAAACACTACTGCGGGAGGAAGAAGAACCACACACATGTACACACGCACGCAACCCCCGGGGAGGGAGAAGAATCACACACACACACACACAACCAGTGTTGGGAACGTTACTTTAAAAAAGTAATTAGTTATAGTTACTCACTACTTGTTCCAAAAAGTAACTGAGTTAGTAACTGAATTACTCTATAATAAAAGTTACTAGTTACCAGGGAAAATAACTATTTGTGTTACTGTAAAAAAGAAAGTTGCAATATGTCAAAGTATTTGGATTTTTCTGAGCAGTTTCCAATTGTCCTTAATGTGTTAAATGGTTGAACTGCCCATTCAAGGCCCTGATATGCTTCCAACTGAATTTTAATTTGCTTGGTTGCAAAGGCAGTGGAACATCTGCCGAATACTACAGAAAATGCCAACTTTTCATCGGATTGCTCCGGATTGCTCCATTTCTGCTGCTTCATCTAATCTGTTTGGTGTGTGCGTGTGTGTGGCGCGCGTGTCCTGGCTTGTGTGTAAAAACACTGGCTCCGATTGGCTACCATGAAACATGACTCTGCCTTAGCCAATCATAATCGCTTATCTCGTTGTTAACCCACCCGGTCTCCTCACTAGCAGTTTGTGTTTGGAGCCAGGGGTGCATTCGGATTACGCAGTTTATTCCGCACCGCACCGCATTTAACGTACAGTAACGGTAGCGGCGTTGTAACGACAGAAACAGTAATTAGTTAGATTACCCAGTTACTGAAAAAATAACGTTGTACCTAACGCCGTTCTTTTAAACAGCGTTATTACAAACACTGCACACAACCCCCGGAAGGAAGAAGAACCACACACGCACACACACACACACACACAAACAAACACACACACACACACACACTATATAATCCCAGAATACTCCCCATATCCTGGGGGGACCCCTTACCCTGGCAGTGTCCCTCCCACCAATCCAGCTCCAGAGCGACAGATAACAATCCATTCCAGATGGATTCATAAATCGACGAGAACATATTGAAAACGACAATGATCTCTGACTGTTAGAGTACGCGCTGTGTCATCCAGGTGCTCACCATGATGGAGGTGAGGTCCTCGCTCTCGAAGCGGTTGATGGCGAGCTCCAGGGACTTGTAGAGCGCCGCGGACACCCGCTGGGTGAGGAGGCGGTTCAGGTCGATGGAGCGGCCAAGGAGCTGGGGACAGAGGTGGGGTCAGGGGTCAGACGCGATTTATTATACGAAGTAGAGCGATGGGGGGAGGAGGAGGAGGAGGAGAGTGAAAGACTGTGAGGTAGAGAGTGAGTGGAGGAAAGAGACAGACAGTGAGTGAGAGAGTGAGGGAGACAGTAGGACAGCAATAGACAGTGAGTGAGAGACAGAGACCGACGGTGAATGAGTGAGGGAGACAGTAGGACAGTAACAGAGAGTGATCGAGAAACAGACACTGATCGAGCAACAGACAGTGAGTGAGAGACTGGGATGGAGACAGTAGGAGAGTAACAGAAAGTGAGTGAGGGAGGGATGGAAACAGTACGAGAGTAACAGACAGGGAGCAAGAGACAGACAGTGAGTGAGAGACAGACAGTGAGTGAGGGAGGGAGGGAGACCGTAGCAGCGTAGGGCATCACTGCAGTACCTGGACGTGGCGCTGCTTCAGTAGGGTCTCGTAGCGGTTGGAAGCCGGCCACGGGATGTTTGCTCCCTGGTTCTTACAGTCAGTCCTCAGCCTCTTGTCCAGGAGCAGACTACACCCACACACAAACACTTCTTAGAATATACAATGTCACAGTATAGTAAGGTCAATTTCTATAAATATGACCAAAGTGCTTCTAATATAAATAACCCCAGCATAAAGTGTTTCTTAACCCATTTGGTTAACCCAATGGGTTAAAATAAAAACTGAAGACAAGAAAGAAATCATTTTTGGAATTACCTTCCAGCTAGAATCTTGTAGTAGGCGAAGATCTGGTCGGCCAGTTTGTAAACAAATTGATCGAAACACAGGTTGACCTGGGCGGAGAGGAGTCATTTCAGTTATTGATCAGAAATATTCTCTATGAAACTAACGATTTTTTCCGTTCATTTAAACAAACGTGTCCCCATTTGAGAGAGATAAAGCAGCAAGAGAAGGACATTCTTTTGAAAGTTATGCTTATTAAAGGCCACTTTTACACGTTAATTGCTTTACAATATAATTCAGTTATGTAAAGCCACCGCATTCCTGTTGTTTTTTGTCCAACTACCGTGAAAAGGCAGTCGGAGTTGGAAATACCCAGGATGTTTACCTCTGCCTCGATTTCATCGTAGAGGAACTGCTTCTTGAACTTGGTGAGGGCGTAGTGGGCACTGTCGTTGTACAAGTCCAACGGGTACAGCACATATCTGGAGAGAGAGAGGGATACGGATCAGAGTTAACATGAACTCTTTTTCCGCCTACCACCATTATTCGTCTGCCCACTTGGAACCCTTTTTCCTCCCAAACGTCCATGAACGTGGAGGTGGGATCCCTCTTGTGTGATCTTACTCAAAGTTTCTTCCCGCTGTGTTTAGGGAGTTTTAAAAGCCTTTTGGTTTGTGCCAAACTAAACTCTATTAAGCAAACCAAGCCTGAGGGGAAGTGACTGTGTGAGTGAGGCTCACTCCATCATGGAGGACTCCTTAGTGTCCAGGATGTGGTCGGTGAGGATCCAGGGCATGGACATCTCGATGGGGAACTGGATCCTGCGGCCCATGGTCAGCTCCAGGAAGAACTCCCTGAACCACAGCTGGGACAGGTCGCAGCACTGCTGCAGGGTCTCTGGGAGGGCACAGAGGGTCGGGATAACAATTCCTGCCCTGAGAATCCCGACAACTGCCCCAAGCAGAATGCTTGGGGCAGTTGGTGGTCAAACCGACAACCTTGCGCCACCATTCCCAAATCAGCTTAACCGAGGTGGCACAAGAAGTTTATAATGGTAGTAAAGAAATGGACAAAAAATAGTATTAGATGAGGTTTTGCTATCAAAACGTATGAGATATAAGATACACAAATATTAATGTCGCCGACTCGCCACCTTAACGTAGGGTGTAACGACATCAAACGCAATAGGAGATTTAGAGTCTAGTGAGTGATTTAGTGAGTGTCAGGAGCTCAAATGTAAGTTTCTCACCACTGAAGTTAAGCAGGTGGGTGTAGAAGAAAGACTCCCGATGGAACCTCTCAATGTCCAGGATGGTGGGGCCTTCCAGGCCGCTACGCAGGGTCTTCTTGGAACCGCTCTTATCGGCGACTAGAGACTCCAGCATCGTCCTCACCATGTACAGCTACACAATCACACACACACACACAGACACACACATTACTATACAACGGCCGTACCCAAAACATTTTCCCTCAACTTTACAGTGACCCTACAATTCTAAGAACCCTAACATTCTAAATACACTAGCATGTTTTTATCTGAGGCAGCAGATATATCCAATCAGTAACTGTCAATGACCCTTCACATTGTATTGAACACTGAGTTTAGCTGCAAAATGCGATGCCTCAGATTGAGGTCAGCCTGATTTGTATTACATACAACATAAGACCTGACGGTATTGGATGCGTTTCAGAGTTGATTAAGATCACAGGGAAAGGAAACCATGTTTGGGTTAGGGATTTACGGGATTTATGTGACATAACAGACGTAAGGAACAATGAGATGCCTGAGATCCAATTTCAAACGCAGACGATTGTTATTCCTCCTTCTTAGTTTTAATAAGATGTCATACGTGGTTACCTCAGAAAACATGGGACATCTCATTATAGGGTGACGTAGTATTACAATCTAGACCAGAGGTCTTCAACAGGGGGTCCGCGACCCCAAGGGGGTCCGCGGAGGAACTGCAGGGGGGTCGCGAAAGTTTTGGTTGATTAGACATTGTTTTTATATTCCCCACACAATTTTTTCCACAAATTGAAATGCCTTTAAATACACATTAACATGAATCGAACACACTAGCCGCGTTTACAAGGACACGTTTGATCCAATTTCTAATCAGAATAGATCTATTCCTATCATGCGATCCGAATGGCATTTACAAAAGTGGTAAGCGTACGTTCGTATGTCTCTCGCGCACACCTGACACATCAGGACTGGCTGCGACATTTTTATGCATTTGATTTTTATGCATTTGAAGAGGGACAGCACAGCGACGTCAGTTTCTCGTCCGGTCTTTATATCTTTTATATCATGTTATGTTATGTTTATGAATGGCAGTGGCATGGCCACCCTACTCACTGTACCTTGCACATGTTTAAAATAAAAACATGAATATATGAACCTGTGTATTATTTGAATATCTTAGTATTGAATGCAAAATAACAAGGTACATTTATACAGGGCACTATAGGACCAGTTTAATATAAAACACAATTTTATACAATATATAAGTAGGGGGTCCCCGCTCCATCTCTCCATCAGTTCGGGGGTCCTTGGCCTGGAAAACGTTGAAGACCCCTGCTCTAGACAAACCGCTGGTAGAACTCTGGCTACTATTGTCGGCTTGTGATTGACTCGAATAAACCAATGTGGGAGGACAATATTTTATGCCCAAATAAGGGATGGCGGCTCCATTGTTAGGCTTATAGGACATCCAAAGAAGAAGTCAAATCATCTGCTTAAAACCATACGAAATGCCGGACATAGTCCAGCAATAAGCTGAAAAAAAATAAAACTATAACTCTAGTCTATCCATCCTCTACTTGATCCTCTGGTAGAATAAAAAAAAAGATTACAGTTTATTTGAGTGGGATTTATAAACAAAATCAACTAGAAAATAGTATGACCAGGTTACTAGGAACAAAATTACATTGATGGTCTGTTCCAAAATAGGATAAGTTTGTGTGTGTGTGTGTGTGTGTGTGTGTGTGTGTGTGTGTGTGTGTGTGTGTGTGTGTGTGTGTGTGTGTGTACCTGCGTGCTGGAGGGGCCCACGGCGCGGCGAGGGACCTTGATGTCGAAGCCCCCCTTGGGGTCCTTCTCCCCGCGGAGGGCCGGGTCGTTGTGGGGCTCACGACCCGTCTCCCAGTCGCAGATGGTCTTCCTGATGGCCTGCAGAACACTGAGTGGACACACACACACACACACACACACACACACACACACACACACACACACACACACACACACACACACACACGTACACACGTACACACACAGTCAGATGGTCTACTGGCAAACTGAGAACCAACATGGAGTCGTAAACACACTCCTGTTTCTGTTTAGTCATTTAGGATTTGTTTTTATATCCCGAGTGATTTTTTCATAAACATTGTCAGATGAGAAGAGTGTGTGAAACCAAATCACCAAAAATTCAGTGTTCTAATTTCACCAGGTGCGTCCATTTTATTCGACTGTCCGGCCGTCTAGGAACAAACCAGAACCCTATGCATGCTCGATGCTCCCACCTCAACCAATCAGTGATTACTTCTACCCCTGCATGGAAGGGCAACGCGCTGCTAAGCTCTGCGATGAAGACATCTTGACGTACACCGAGGTCATCAACCATTTAAGGGGCTGTGTACGCTCTAAGTAGCGACGCAGATCTTGGCATACGTGCAAGACGGAGACGCGGGATTTGGGCTTAACAGACAGATGATGACCCGCAGTAACTGACATACATAACATCAACTGACATATCGAGGGATTGATTATTTAATATGAGCAGCTAGGGGTCAGACATCTTAATATGAGCAGCTAGTGGTCAGACATCTCGCTCCATCAGGCTGGTCACTAATTAAACTTCCCTAAATGAAGTAAAAGTGGTTTGAGATTATCGCTGTTCACTTGCTCTACAGCCCCCTCTATTGGCCCGGATGACGACTCAAGCTCCCTTACCTCTGGATGACGTTCTTCTTCTTCTTGATGGCCTGGCGCAGCGGGTCTCTCAGGGTGACCTGGGCGAAGTCCTGCAGGGCCGAGTAGATGGTGTGGCGGATGGCGTGGTTGAACACGCTCTCCATGCGGCCCATCAGAACCTGCAGCCCCTTGATCATCGCCATCACCTGGAGAGACAAGCGGTAGAGGTTAATTAATTATAATAACTAGAATACATAAATACACCTGGAAAGCCAAGCAGTAGCTGTTAATTAATTATAATAACTATAATACATAAATACACTTGGAGAGAGCAGCAGTAGCTGTTTATTAATGATAATAACTAGAAAACATAAATACACATGAGTAGACACAAGCGCTATCTTATTTATTAATTATAATAAACATAATACATTAATACACCCTGGCAGACACAAGCAGTAGCCGATTTGTTGATTGTAATAACTAGAAAACAGGGATAAATCTGAAAAGACAAGCAGTAGCCTGTTTAATGTACTGATGACTTTAGGAGATAAGGTTATGTCTCATCTTACTATCAACATTCCCAAACCCCTCCCACCCACACAGCTGAGCTCCGCTGAGTCAGTCGGTTCCCATCACACAGTGGCGGAGTCAGGTAGAGATGACACAACACTGTTATCCGTTATAGCATCCCACCTACTAACTGGGAGGGGCTCAATGTAATACATTGAGACTTTACCATCACATTACTGGGAGATGTTGTTGGTGGATGGTGGTGTTTGTTGTGGGGTTCAGAAGGCAAGGGGGGCAGAAGGCAAGGGGGGCGGAAGGCAAGGGGGGCGGAAGGCAGGGGGGCAGAAGGCAGGGGGTCAGAAGGCAGGGGGGCAGAAGGCAGGGGGGCAGAAGGCATGGGGGGCAGAAAGCAGGAGGGGGCAGAGGGCAGAAGGCACTAAGGCAGGGGTACAGACCTCTACAAGGGCAAACTTCTCCTCGCTGGTGTAGTTGTATCTGGTGGCTCTCTCGTACTCCTCGGCGTTGTCGGGACACTCCTTGTTGGAGTACTTATCCGTGGGATGGACCAGCTTCCACGAGTACTACACAGAGAGGGCAGACAGGTTAGGACATGGATTTAGACACTAGAAAACGCTATAGAATTGGTGGTATATATTGATCTTGCTTTGGGAAATAAACATTACCATTTTTTTTACTTCTGAGATTTGTTACACCTACACCCTAGTCACTACTCCTAGTCCTTAATCCCCTTGTACCTCTAGTCTAAGAGTTGTTACACCTACTCTCTAATCCTAGTTCTTTATCCCTAATCCTAATCCTGAGTTTAGAACCCTATTCTTTGTCCCTAATCCTGGGGCCTTTTTCCCTAATCCATAACTATAGTTCCTAGTCCTTCAGCTATTCCCCAGGGTGCCCGACCAGTCGATCGCGGACAACCAGTCAATCGCGGGTCAAGTTGCAGTCGATTGCGAGAAATGTCGTGTCACTTATGTGTTGTGTGTAGCTCCTACTGTTGTGTAAAATACATCAAACTCTCTGTCTGTTGTGCTGTTACAGGTCAGTCCGAGGCCTACTTTTGGCTTATACTTTGCACCACGCCACATTTACTTCAATGGATGTATTATTGCACTGTTTGTGTCAGAAAACACTGTCCTTTGTAGGCGCACAATAAATTGTGGCTACGATAAAGCGGTTGGGCACCCCTGCCCTAGTCCATATTCCGCAATCCGGGTCCCTCCTCCTGGGTCTCACCACTTCCATGACGTGGGCGCTCCACTGGGAGAGGAGCTGCATGCCCTGCAGGGCCAGGTCGAACAGCTTCCTGTACTCAGAGTCCGTCTTCTGGGCCTCCTGTCGCCCCGACCCTGTGACCACCTGACCCAGTGACGCAGAGCACAGAGTGAATACACACGCACACACACACACACACACATAATGCACATTAGGAAATACAAACACAATTAAAACAGATCTGTGCTTGAGCATTCTGTTATGAGGTGATTTCAGGCAGAAAAGTGCTCTTTTAGAGTTACTCAAGTTTTAAAACTCAAATGTGGATTCTTAACATTGTATTAATGCTCGTTATAAATGTTAATAGAGACTTTTTTAAATGGTATTAATCTGTTGAAAGATTACTCAAAGAACAGACATCACTAAAAACAGTGGTAGAGGGGTTTTCATGACCATGAGAAGTTAATAGCCTCCCCCTATTAACAAACGTACTTATTGTAAATCGATTTGGATACAAGCATCTGCTTCATGCCCTAAATGTAATTCTACATTTCCATCTAAAACGTATGGATGATTTATGTCTGCGATCGAATGCAGAATCAAAAATGGAAACAGCCCATGTGGTGTGGGCTTCAGAGCTGAATACATGGCTGCACTTCCCTGAAAATCCCCACAGCAAGTGTCTACTCATTTACAAGTTAAATGTATTGATACTAGCGTCACAGCTCCCCACTATTCCACCATTCCCCCCAGCCAGTCTGTGGTGATGTGTAAGGTTGTGACCCTTTGGTTTAGGGACCCCCGCTGACCTCGCTGTTGCTGTAGCGCGCCAGCTCAGAGATGAAGCGCATGTGGTCCTCCCGGATCTGGATCATCTGCTCACAGATGTTGTACTGGGGGCTGCTCGAGGGGGACGTGCAAGACCACCTGCAGGGGAGAGACATTACAGACATTTTTACATCAAGTTTAGCTTTTAAGTTCAAGTTTAGCTTTCTGAAAGGTTGCTAGAAATGGTTGCTTTCCCTGGTTTACATCTTAACCTGGTTGTTTTCCATGCCAATAGAGCTTTTTAAAGTTTGGATGGGTAACTGTGGGGAACTGGATATCGAGAGAAGGAACTGGGAAAGTTTCGGCAAGCTTGTGTGGTTTGTTAAAGAAAACCTTTTGCACAATTGTTGTGCTTGATATCAGAAACTAAGATACTAATCCAAACTGCCCCTGTTTGATTAAGTGGCTGTATTTTCGTATGATGGTAAAAACTTTTCTGCTGCAAAAATATTCTTCGCTCCCAAGTGACTCTGTCATCCTTCAGTAGGATCCAGAGTCCAGACACCAGGTCCTTAGACCTCCTGCCTACAGGTGCTCCCGTACCTGGACTTGTTCTCCTCAAAGTGAGCGCTGGTCTTGATGTAGCGGGACAGCTCAATCTGCATGTCCCCGAACAGAGGCACCACCTGCAGTTGCTGTGAGGGACAACAAGTATGTTGTTGGAATCGAACATCTGCCAATGTTTGCGTTATATTTTGTATTGGGTTTAGTTCATTTTGCACATAGTATAAAATGTAAAACAACCCTATAACAAGTGGCATCACTTTAAATCAAATTTCTCCCTTCATTACCTTGAAGAATTTGTCGATCTTGGTGAGGTTGAGTCTCTTCTTGGCATCTAGTTTGTAGATGTTGCTGTTGGATCCGTCAATCAGATATAAGCCAAAGCCCATGACCTAGGACATAGCAAAGCGTTAACTGGATCTGGGTAAACAGAGGCAAGCTAGTGTTAGACTAGCGTTAGCAGGGCTAGGCTAGCATTAGCAGGGTTCGGCAAGTCTTTAGTGTTAAAAAGGCTAAGCTAGTGTTAGCACTAGGCTAGAGTTAGAAGGGCTAGGCCAGTGTTACCACCAGGCTAGTTTTAGCATGGTAATGCTTGCATTAGCATGGTTAGGTTAGGATTAGCATGGCTAATCTAGCATTAGCAGTTCTAGGCTATTGTTCGACACTAGGCTAGTGTTAGGCTAGGGTTGGCATGGTAAGGCTAGCATAAGCAGAGCTAGGCCAGCATTGGAGGGCTAGGCTATTGTTAGCAAGGTCCTGCTGCTACCTTGAGCAGTGTGTGCTTCTCGTTGGGCGTGAGGTACATCTTGTCCTCGTAGTAATCGACACACAGGTTGACGATGTCCGCGAGCAGCTCGTCATAGCCGTTGATCACCTCCAACTGCTGCTGGAGAGACTGGAGACGTACATCGAGGACATCACTCATAGAGCAAAGAGTACAAATATAATCATTAACACCAATCACAGTCACTCTGAAAAACATCCCTACAAGTTCTACCTGTGTGAATTAATAGCATCAAAGTATGAGTAGAATCATACTGTGTTGAACAACAAGTGAGAAGCAGTGAACCATGTAACTTTACGCATATGAGAACCAGCCGCTTGTGGTATTATAACACTATTTGAATTAGAAACCAACAGAACTGGCACAAGGAAAGCTAGTTGGCTGTAGATTGCATCAATTAGACCTAAGTGGATGTGATTTTAGGTCACAAGTCGATGTCAGTTTCTGGGCTGACTATGGCCTGTCTGTCTGACCTGGGTGATCTTGTTGTGGTTGGCCAGGAACATGGACAGGTTCTGAGACTCCTGGATGGACGACGGCTCTGACATCTTCCTCAGGAACTGGGCTGCTCTGGTGGGGAAGAAGACAGGAAACATGTTTTAATAACAAAAGATAACTTAGAATAAGTATGAGCTGTCCCAGGAAAATAAACAATGTCCTCCAGATGTTAAGAAAAAAAAAACGTATTTAATATTAATCAAGATGACACGAGCATCGCCACAGCCAAAGAAAATTGTTGTTCTTCTTTTACAACAGTGGGGAGAAGGTAGAAATATATCCTTCGGGCAGTTCCTTAGACCAACGCCGCCCTCTTGTGGTAAGCATGTTGACATGCACATGTTATAAACGATGTATGCAATTACACAGAGGTTTTAAGGATGTTGGTATCCGTGTATTTTAGGTTTTAATGTTTTTAAGTGAAAGTCCATGTTGTTATCATGAGTTATTGGTAGGTTAACATCCTTGTATTTGATATATCCATGAGTGTGTTTAAAGCATATATATATAATTATTTTCATTGTATTATTTATGTTCATGAGGTTCCTTGTCTTTATAGACAGGACAGTGAAAACAGGCTGGAAGGTGGGTTGAATCACAAGCAGCTGCAAACCTACAAAGCATATTGCCTACATGGTCAGCGCGTTAGTGGTTTGAGCCACCGAGCCGCCCGGTATTTAAATATATATATACTCCCAGTATGTGCGTACCGCTTGTAGGCGGAATGGTCGTTCTTCACACTGCACTTCATGTTCTTGAGCTCGTCCAGGACGGCGAACATGTTGATGAACTTCCCCAGCGTGAGGAGGTATGCCTCAGACACAAAGTCCTTACGGCGCTCCGCATGGCACAGCCGCCGGACCTCCCCGCAGAACCGGTCTATGGCCGTACGCTGGGAGGGAGGAGCACGAGGGGGAGGAGGAGGAACAGGAGGAGGAACAGGAGATGGCGAAGGAGGAGGAGGAAGGAGAGATGGAGGAGGAAGGAGAGATGGAGGTAGAGGATGAGGATGGAGAAGAGATGGAGGAGGAGGAGGAGGAAGGAGAGATGGAGGAGGAGGAGGAGGAGGAGGAAGGAGAGATGGAGGAGGAACAGGAGATGGAGGAGGATGAAGAGGTTGACAGGAGGTAGAGGAGGAGGCGGAAGAGGAGAGGGGAGAGGAGGAGGGAGAAGAAAGAGGAGGAAGAGAGAAAGGACAAGTAGTTCTTTTATGTATTTATTTTCTATGTATTTTATATAAGAAATTGATCATCATAGTACATTCGACAACTAATCACACTGCATCATGGGCGGGCTCTTACTCCACCTGACCAATGGGGGGCCGGTTGGTGTGCAGGTGGGCAGGGTCAGAGCGTTACCTGGAAGTACATGAAGTTCATGAGCTTGGTGACCTCTGGCTCCAGCACCTCCACGGTCTTCTCGTAGATCTCCACGCGGTTGGGCTGCTCGTTACACTTCACCTGACGGAGGGAGATGAGGGCTAGGAAGTTATAAAACACTGGACAGAGTGAAAGAACCACAACAGCTTGTATGGGGACTATTGAGAATATGCCACACTTTATTAGGCTTTTTTTTTTTTTTGGTTTAATATATTTACAAGACAACACACACACACAAACAAACGCGCGCACACACACAGTTAATTTGTTTTAGTAATTAGGAAATTGTCGACAACATCAGTTATGAGTTACTACTGGAGGCCATCAGTGGAGGGCACAGTCCCTCAGGGAGAGAATTAAGGGTAGGGCTCGTGCTAGAATATTAGATAATACAGAGTATTATAATGATAAACGGACCTCAGATTTTGAATGTGTGAAATGCAGTGTGTGTTACTTCACTGAAAAGTGTGTTACTTCAATGAAAAGCTATGTAAACTCGGAAAAAAAACGAAATTCCTCAGGTGTGAACAGGAAGTGACATCAGAGGGTCACTCGGTACCTGTGGGATGGCCCGGGAGCAGCTCCTCCAGGTATACAGCATGACCGCGTATTCCTGGCCCTCCTCCAGCATCTCATTCTGGTGAACACACACAAGAACACATTTCTATTGACCATGTGGTCCTTCGGCAGACGCTTTCATCCTAAGTGACTTGGTGATGAATTACAGCATGGAGCAGGTAGGGGTGAGGTGTCGAATCGCTCAGGGATGCTTGCCAGTAGCCTGGTGACATTGGGGCTTGAACCCAGAACCTTTCAGCTAGGAGTCGAACCCCTTTACCACTAGAATATCCTCCAACTTAAATGTTTAACATTGAGAACACTAAAAAGGCCGGTAATAGATCCTAGTCTTTATGTTTCAAACAACATATAAGAGATCAAAAGGGTAATATTGACCTTTAATACTAGTCTGAGCCAAGTCTCTGACCACTTTAATGTAAAGTAATGTTAAAAAGAAGAAGTTTGTTCAAAGTAAAAGGACTTCATTTATAATTAGCGGCCATGTGTAATATTTCAAATAAAGTAAAATGACAAACATCTTGCTAGATTTGGAATCAAACATATAACAAAAACAAAAACAAAGTTCAACAACGTCAAGCTGGAATGAGAACAAAATACGCCATTATAGTTTTCAACCTAAAATACAGAAAGACAACAAAACAGTGATTATTAGTTGGATCCAAGATAGCGATGGCGTGTTGGCAGTTCGGTGCGGTCCACGGAACACTAAGAGCTCTTTACCGCCGTGCTTACGGTATAAAACAGCAATTAGCCACGTTCTAATTAGACTGAAAGCCCTTGAGCCCCGGCAGACAGGCCACTAAGCACCCATTTGGTCCGCAGCCAGAGGGCAGGCAGGGTGGTCAGGCCTGCAGCTAACTCTATAAACACAACGGGATGGACCATCGCACAAAGCCATCTTCCTCTGGAAAATTCTAGCCCATCATTACAGTGCAAACGCTGCAGTTTAATGAATAAAGTCAGTGACGGCCAAATGTAAACGTAAAAGTTTTAACACAGCCTTTTTTCTTTTCAATGTTTGTTTCATTCATTCAGCAATATCTGAATGAGCCTACTTGAAGAGTTGTATTATTATTGTTCTTATAATACTGTTCATACAAATTCAAATTTGATGCTAATTGCTTTTTTTGTGAATAAAGTTTTTAATTTGTTTTGGTTGAATAAAAGTACCCATGATGACCAGTAGAGGAACAGAGATCAAGAGTTTAACTTCAGTAGATGAAGATCTATAGAGAGTTGTTCTTCAGAAGATGAAGAGCGATAAAGAGTTAATCTTCAGTAGATGAGGAGCTATAAAGAGTTGATCTTCAGTAGATGAAGAGCGATAAAGAGTTGATCTTAAGGTTCTATTTGGGTCTTACCATGCTGGAGTGAACAGTTGCTTGCTCGATGTAGCGAGCGATGCCCGTGACAAACGCATTCCTGTCCTCGAAGTTGGTGTTGAAGTTTGGCTAAGGAGAGACAGACAGAGTCCGAACCAGAGAAACAGACATAGACCGAGACAGAGAGACAGAAAGAGTCCGAGACCGAGAAAGAGGAGAGAGAAAAAGCACTTATTTTAAATTTAAATTTTACTGTACAACAAAGTGCTTTATAACAATTTGGGATACCTGGGGCAAAGGGGGAATAGAGGTGTATGAGGGAGGAGGGAGGAGGGTCTGACCTGGTAGATGAGGGAGGAGGGGGGAGGGTCTGACCTGGTAGATGAGGGAGGAGGGGGGAGGGTCTGACCTGGTAGATGAGGGAGGAGGGCAGGGGTTCGATGCAGGGCTGCTGGTCGGGCAGAGGGAGCTCCTCCAGGAGGTCCACATTGGAGAGGGCGTCCTCCAGGGTCACCGTGGAGGCCATTCTGGAGAGGAGGAGGAGAGGCAGACGGACAGTAGGTTATTAAACCGTTTGTATATTAAAAGGTGACATATTATACCACCAAGTGAAAATCTGCCTCGTCTGACATCACAAGTGGGCGTGTCCACCTAGATGTGTGCTGGATAGATCAGTCTACCAGCCTACCCAGTGGGCTGTAGCAAACGTTGCTCATCTATCCTTAATACATCTAGGTTGACACGCCCACTTGTGATGTCAGAAGAGGCCAATTTCAAAAACGGCCTGTAACGGCTAATGTAATGTGTCACCTTTAACCTTGGGGCCGCAGTCAAAGGGAGCTAGCACATAGGAAATGTATCTTGCTCCTTTAAACTTGGAGATTACATTTTTATCAGGTGGTTCAACCTGTGTTCAATCATACGAAACAGCATTATCAACACTATCTGTTGTACATTTGTTTCGTTCTCAAGGAAACACTGATTATTTGTTGCTTTGTCGCTTACAGCAGGAAGATAAATACACTAGCTGTGTTTAATTTTTTAAAACCAAATGCGCCAACCAGATATCTGTGAATATATAACAAATAATTCAGAAAATCCAAAAATGTGTTTTTTCTGTCAAGACCAACTACTTTTTTCTTGAACCCTAGGATCCTGACTTCAAGAATAATAATATTGGTGTTTAAATTATCCATTGTTATGTGGTACAGCACACATGTCAACTTGTATTGCTGTCTCCGAACCCGTGTGCTTTATAATTGTGCACAGGAAACAGAATTAGTCTCCAGTGAATGAATTTAAGTTCTGGCAAAGAAAGAGGAAGTTCACACAAACCACAGGTCACGTTCGGAAAGTTCAGATAAAAAAAATGTAAAAAATTCTCCACCCCTAGAATGAATGTAGAATGAAGAGGTGTGTGTGTGTGTGTGTGTGTGTGTGTGTGTGTGTGTGTGTGTGTGTGTGTGTGTGTGTGTGTGTGTGTGTGTGTGTGTGTGTGTGTGTGTGTGTGTGTGTACTTGTATTAATGATGGAAAGTTCCATATGATTCACAGTGTAAAGTATTCAGGTGAAAATGAAAAAACTAAAAGGTTCATGTGTTTTGTTAGAGATGGTGGTTACAGCGAGGGTTTGGATTGGTTAAGATATGGTTTCGGGGTGGTTACTGTCAAATGTTCTAATGCTAAGGGTGGGTATTGTTAGGTTAGGTTAGGATTGTTGTGGTTACGGTTGGGTAGCATTTTTAGCAGCAGAATATCTCTTAATTTACTTCTTATTTTCCATACTTGTTTATCAACTCTCAATGACGAAGACTGACTGACTAATCCAAACTAGTCTATTGTCATTAGTATTATCAAACCATTTCCACAATGTATTATATTCCTGTTTTGCAAATAAATGTATTTCCAGGATGATAGTACTAAAGACAAACCCATCCATTCACCCACTCATCTCAGAACTACAGCCTGGAGTACGTGATCCTCTGCCTCCCTTAGCGGTCTCCTTCAGAAAACATTCACTGCTGAAATTGGTGCGTTTATCAGACTTCAGAGCTTCCTCCCTGACACAAGCTGACTCAATATAAACACAAACGAGGAACTAAGAGTAGTATTGAACAAAATAGGAAACGGTCGCTTTACTAATGGAAAAGGGTCCAAGTAAAACTGTGCATCAAGGTTGAAAGCTTATCTCTTGAGCCAAAATAAATGGAGGTGGGAAAGAAAGCCATGAAATAAGTAAACATCCATGTTAAGTCGACGACACTTTATACACTACATTACCTATCCAATACCAGCTTGGACTCAAAGCACAACACAAACAACTAAATGTTTCAAGATAAGAGAAGCAGTTGATCTAATATGAAGGGTAGATATAAAGGAACTTGAGGCCAAAATACTTTTAGTGTCAGACTTCATGCTAAATGCTATATATGTCAACGGTCACAATCTTCTTTGCAGGGTTGAAACGAAAAACGAAAAAAGGAAGACCTTCTTAAGGACTATACAACTTTACTTTTCTACCGAAGAGATGTTGATGAGAAACCGGGATCATTTTTATTCACACTAATAGATAAATGAATGACCCTTGAAATGACCTGACTGCAACTCAGTGTTTCACCAGAGAAGAGGAACGACAAATCAGCCACACAATGTTTCACCAGAGGAGGAGGTGGTGTCCAGATGGTATTTTTTTCTAATTTTGGGCTACTTTCATAATTACAATGAATTAGTTATAGTTTGGTTTTCACACAGAGAGAATAAGTAAGAAGAGGAATTAGTCAAAGGAACCAATTAGGGCAGTTGTTTCTGTTATTGTGCTTAAGTAGCAGGCTGGTTGGGGTGTGTGTGTGTGTGTGTGTGTGTGTGTGTGTGTGTGTGTGTGTGTGTGTGTGTTTCAAGACGCTGCTATACCCGTGATAAGTGTTAGTTTCTGTTTCTACCACTGATCTACTAATATCTATGTCCTGTATAATCTTTTGTATTTTAGGTTGCCCTAAATAATTAATTAAACAGTATCTGTGTATGTCTGTGTTCTTTCCATTCTTAAACAGTAAGGAGCTTACCAGACCAAGAAGCTAACCTGCTCACTACCTGTGCCAGGTAGGGTGTCTGAATAAAAGTCTTTACATTGACATAGACACAGGTAGGTCATACACACACCTATCTTCAACACGGCAGGGTGTGTGTTGCTTGATGGGAAGACTCCTTAATCCCATCTGCAATGGTCAGTGCTTAACAGACCTAAGGTCCCTCTAGCCCTCACTAAACAGACCTCCAAACAACGTGCAACTTTGTTGTTGTTTACATTTAACGTAATAAAAAAAGGGGTTGTGGTTTGAGTTTATGGTTTAAGCTACAGCTTGTGATTAAGTATCTGTACGTATGTTAAGGTACTTAAAAAGATGCCCCCTAACCCCAACCTGCTCCTTAATTACCTGTCTCTGTACCATCTAACCCCTACCTGCTCTATAATGAAATGAATACGAATTCACTGTCTCATCCCTACCTGCTTCTTAATGACCTGTCTCTGTATCATCTAACCCCCACCTGCTCCTTAAATTTGTGGATCTGAATTCACTGTCTCCTTCACGACCTGTCTTTGAATTCACTGCCTATCCCCTACCTGCTCCTTAAAGACATGTCTCTGTACTGTCCAACCCTGACCTGCTCCTTAATGACCCGTCTCTGTAATTTCTAACCTCTGAATTCACGGCAAGTCGTTTGGGATTAAAGTGGCCGCTAAATGCCTTACAATAAGACTAATGACCCACTCTCAGTGTCTGTCTGTGTATGAGACAAACAGAATGATATTATTTACTCATCTGTTGTGGGATGATTGAAGAGGATGCTGACCCAGACATAAAAAACAAAGGCTATGGAGTAGCCTTTGGAGTAACTTTACGTTATAGGAAATAATAATGATGATAATAATAATTCGTTTTCATTTGTCAAACAAACAAGAAAATGTATTCGTTTGTATACATGCATTAAATTGCAGGTACGTATACCTGCGAGTAGCTATACTTGTAGCTATACTTTGAAAAGACTAAACACACTGCAAGTATCTATAATTTCAAATGTTATCTAGCCTACCTGTATATAATATTATATAAACTGAATCAAGATGCATTTATATCAACATGGAAAAATGACACTACGATATTCCCAAGTTTCCTGCACAACGTTCTCCTCTTTTATTTAGCCTCGCCTGCTGCTCTGCAGGGAGAAACCTGCCATTTGCATATATTTGATTCAATATAACATCAATTGTCAACCTAACAATGTTAGTGTTGGATTCTGAATATATCTCGAAACTGAATAGATCCAACGACCATTTGCAGATTTACAGTTTATATCCGTGAAAGGGAGGGGAGACGTTCAACGCGGAGCTATAAAATGGGTCCTTCCCCATGGATTCCCAACTTAAACTGAACCACAGTGATTTCTGCTGACCTTAAATGTGTATTTTGGCGTTACAACCATTGACATACAGGCAGCATATAGAGCGGCGGGCATTGTCGAATTCCTGTTCTCCTCCTACATTTGTGGTTATCTGTGCTCACACACCGAGATTAGTCACCGATCGGGCCTAAGTCCCTGCGAAACACCCTTAAAACTCATAAACAGTAATCAGGGAAACCACAGACACCATCATTACAAATAAGAACATTCTAAAACAACCGATAGACCCTCAGAGTCGTTAGAATGACAACACCGTGGAACGTCGCAAAACTTTATCGCATGCAAGTTCGGGCAGAGTTTTGAAACCTCAACTTCCAAACGACTCACCCGAAGTATTATTTTTTTCCCGCAGAAGTTGGCTTTAAAGTTTCTAAATCGCCATTTATGGCCGCAGCCGCCGGTCGGGGTGTGAAATCCTCTTGCAGTTGGTTTTTGAAATGATTGAGAAGTCAAGACTATCCAGGCGTATTTTTTTTCGTGATCTGCCTTCTGGTCGCTATGATCAGGGCGGACAGCAGAGCAGGGGTTCCTGCCCTGAACAGGAAAACTCAACAGGAAACTGATGTCAGAATTGCGGTGCGGAACACGTCCACTAGGGACCTGCGGGATCAGATGACATCAAAGACATTCATAGTATCATTGAGATCAGGGCCTCCCTCCTGTTGACCAAAACAACCCGAAAACGATTGACTCCAAACAATTACTCTTATGTTTTTACTTACCTTCCAAGATTCCATGCGTTATGTTAATCCTTAGCTGGTATATAGAGTGAAATAAGATTATGATATGAAGTAATATGTTTAATTCTGTGATTAAGAAATCACATAACTACTCAACCCAAACATCCTGGGTTGAATCTGAGGTGTTTTTTTGTGTGTTTTTGTGTAAATGCAAATGTTATAACAAACTTACTGCTAGGTATTTTGTGTCTTACGACACCATACATACATCAGTAGCGATCAACATTTATTGTTAATGGAGCTGATGTTGTACCGTTCATCAGACTATATTCCCTACGCTCTGGCCATAAATGTATCTTCCAGTCAGGACCTTTGAGCTTTGTTGAGAAGTAGAGTGGGCACATAGCACTCATTCACCAAGAGAATACACACATTTCCAAACACTCATTTCCATCCGTCAATAATATATTGCCCTATCTCTTAGGGATTCTGTGGTTTGTTCTTCTCTACTGCGCAAATTCAGCATTATTTGTGCTGATTTTCCTCAAATTATTACTGAAATCCTATGATGTTAATATAATTAACTCATATAAACATAGGCTGAGGTATCCAGAAAAGACAAGGGTTTACAACTCTTTTGCGACCCAAAAATGTTAAATAGTTTAAATAAATCAACAAATGATCACCATTATGACTCATGAGTTAGTGGAAAAATAATTTAATATGATCATATTTCAACAATGCAATGGAAAAGCAGGTAAAACACAACATGAAATGGTATCGAAAGCTTTGCTGTTTTCAAGGGTTTACACATAACAACCAAGTCTTAAATGTTCATATAAACAGTCTCCCTCCCTGTGCCTTTCTTTCTTTCTTCATTCTTTCTGTTTTGGTTAACTTCAAGTCCTTCTATAGTGAGGTGTGGGGAGGGGCATAGTCTCTCGCTGTATCGTTGCAGTGGCATCACATCAGGGCTGTTACATCCTGACTGTCACATTGCCATGACAACTGTGACATCAGAACTGTGACATCCCAAATGTTAAATTGCATCACAACTGTGACATCACAGCAGTGACTCACAAATGTCAAATTATATCACAACTTTGACACCACGACTGTGACATTGCCTTCAGGATTGTGACATCGCAACTGGGACATCACAACTGTGGCATCGCAACTGTGGCATCGCAAGGGCGGTGACCTCCAGAATGGTTTATTCAGCACTGTTCGAAGCCCGCCATCAGTGACAGGGCCAGAGACTCCACTGGGAACACGGGATATGAGGTCAGAGGTCAGGCAGAGCATTCAACCGTGTCAATAGCAACATTAACTTTTTATCATTTGGAATGACTTTCATGGAACCCAAGGACACTAAGTAGGTAAATAAACATATTAAATCTATAACAGTAAATATAAAGTATAATAATATCACATGTATTCAGTACTCACGGTGAGGGAAGGAACCTCGGCAGACGGCCTTGTTCAGTATGGTCACCAGGAACATGTGGCAGTTTTTAAAGTCAGACTCCATCTTGTCTATCGACTCAATCCTGAAATCCACAGTGCCATTTCACATTGGTTATCTTGGGCCTTTCTGTAATAAATACATTATTCCACAGTTTGTCATCAAAATGCCATTAACTTAACTTTGAGTGGATGCCCATGTGATTCAGGGGAAATGAGGGTAAACCGTGTGTTGTTGTTATTTTACCTTTCATTAGAGGCAATTGTAAATCAAATCAAATCAATAATGTATCTTAATGAGCTCACTCACTTCCAGGCTCCGAAGCCGGCCTGCCAGCGGTCGGAGAAGATGAGGACCAGATTGAGGACCTTCATGATGGCTTCCTTCACGAAACTGACCTGAGGGTACACCGCGTAGGAGACAGTTGGTGACGGATGCCAAATGCTCTACTGGTTCTTCAAGGCACCGTAAAAAAAAACAACCTTAAAGGTGACATATTATACCACTGGATAGATGAGCAACGTTATATACAGTCCGCTGGGTAGGCTGGTAGACTGATCTATCCAGCACACATATGGGTGGACACGCCCACTTGTGATGTCAGAAGGGGCAGATTTTCAAAACGGCTTGTAGTGGCTCATCGCACTCACACCTGGTGGTGTAGTATGTCACCTTTAAAATCAAAAATGTGTCTCCCTTGATTTTGTGGGCAGATGTGGATTGGGGTAAAATTATGCGTGGGGATACAGACGCATAATAGTCTTCCGAAGTTGGGGTCGCAAAAATGGTCAGACAAAATAATGGCGGCACAGGCCCAAACATTTTGGGAAACACGCGTTGCATGACGTAAAGCCAGCCGTCTCTCGGGCGTGGGCTACCTTCTCTCTGAGCAGGCAGCGGTCGTGGATGGTGGACAGGTATCGGTAGTGGATCTTGATCAGCTGGTCCAGGTCTTTAGCCTCCTGGACCTGGTGCTGGAACTCCAGGCCGGTGCTGTGCAGGATCTACCAGGCCACGTTCATAGGAAACACAGTTTGAACATCAAGATAATGGAGAGCAGGTCGCTAGTTTATTATGGAACATAGACTAGTCGTTTTTTGTACTTGATTTGCCAAAATGCATTAAAAACAAAGAATTTTGTATTATCGTTTGATTTATTTTGTCGTAATAATTTTTCCTTTTCATTTACTAGTTTCTCTTTAAAACAGTTTTCTGTCTCTTATAAGCTGTTACATGACATCACTCTTAGCAAAAGACAATTCAGTTTTTGTTAAGTTTACAAAAACGTGTGTGTACAATAACCCATGACATTTCTTTGAACACACTTTTGTTCTATGGTCTATGTTTTCTTAATGAATAATAATGTTACCAAATTAAAATTGAGTCCAATCATCATTTCTAATGACCTCTGAAGATAGGTCTAGATAAAACAGAATGGCCTGGCGCTAATGGCTCTGGCCCTGGCCGTACCCGGGTCACTATGTAGTTGTGAAGGCTGTTGACGAAGTGCATCAGCTTGACCCGCAGCAGACACATGCGGTGGATCTGCTGGTTTATGCCCTCCTTGGCCGACGCCCCCTCCCCGGCCACGCCCCCTTCTGCTTTCTGAGTGGCTGACGTCAGATCTAGAGGAAGTAATAAGCAAATTATTGAGGTTAAGAAGATAAATGTCTTGTAGCCATGTATTATGCGTCACCTTTTTTTCAGTTCCATTTTTCTCTCCTGTTTTGAACGTACGCTGTGGATCCTTCTATCCACAATACACACTTTGTTCTCTTACTTTCTGACAAGAAACTGCCATTTAAATAATGCAAGTCAATTATGTACATATTATGTATACATTAAGTATTTGGGGGATAATACAGCAGTATTCAAATAAAAGAGAAGAGGGTTGTGGAACAGATGAGGCGACAACATTTTAACCTTTTCCTGGAAGCCCTGTATCTGACTGAGCGCTTCAGCGTGTACTTCAAGCCACATGCTACTTACCGCTGAACCGGACCGTGTCCAGGCAGTACTTGGCCCATTTGATCTGCAGCAGCAGCAGGAACACCTGGTTGTAGATCCGCTGGCACTCGCTGCTGATGACGATGTCCACGGGCCAGGGGACCTTGGGGAACAGAGGAGAGGGGAGGGTGTTTATTCAGGGACGCTCCGAGACAGGAGATGAGAACACACCCGGTGACTGGGTTACCTTGTAGCTCAGGGTCAGGACGTCCAGGTTGTGGACCGGCTGCTTCTTGCGGGCTGGTTCGCTGGTCTCCAGGAAGATGGACAGCCTGGGAAAACAGGACAGGGGCTAACTCTGGGGTTTTTGGCAACCTAGTCAATCTAGTTTGAATGTGACATACACCAAATTTTGCTTATCTACATCCATCTAACGTTAAGTGTATGTCGTTAATAACAGTCTATATGTTTATGAACGGTGTATATGTCTTTATAGCAGTCTGTGTTTATTAACCATGAATATGTCTTTAATCACAGCCTTTGTGTTTATTAAATGTGTATATATAGTAAATAGCATACGTTAACTAACTTTGCATATGTCTTGCATAACAGTAGGTGTTTCCATTAATATCTCCTGGGTGCAGTACCTGCTGCTGTCCTCTGGGTGTCGCTGCCCAACCGCCTCCTGCAGCTGAGCGTTGAGGAAGGACAGCTGCTGCCAGCTCTCCTTCTCCAGCACACGCTCGAAGATGGCCGTGTAGAAGTCGTACATGGTGTCCCCGGCCTCCAGCAGGAAGTAGTTTCTCATCGCCTGGAGGTACTCCAGCAACCTGCCAACACATCAACACTTTTAATATTGAATGGACAGCCTAGCCTGATCGAGCAAAGCTTCAATGGTCAAAAGTTCCCATGAAGGGTTTCTAATTAAATTGAATATAGCATAATGCAGACAAAAGTCTAAAGGTCACATTAAGGCATTCCAAACCCTTCAATTTCCATAGCAGAACATAGCAAAGCCTAGCCTAGCATCATGTAGCTTCGCTTCGTTAGTCAGAAGGAGACCAATGTTATTACGAAAAGATAATTACATAGAAAAGATGTATCTTTTTAGCAATTCACTCAATAAACTCCCATTTCCCTTAGCGCGACGGGAGACTAACTTTAGCCCCGCTCTGCTAAAAGTAACGCTTGATGCTCACTTGTAGTCCTTCTTGAGCGTGGTCATGAGGTTCCCGCAGCACTGGATGTATCTGCGCTGGATGTGGGGGTACAGGCAGGAGCGGAGAGTCAGCTCAAAGCTCTGGCACGTCACAGACTGGGAGGAGCGATCCACGATGAACTCCCCGCCGGAGAAGCGCTCGTGGAAGTCGCTCTGCTCCAAATAAAGCCTGGGGGTGGGGAGAGATGGGGATGAGAACTAGTAGTCACTAATGGCTGTGTAATACCTGAGGTTCAGGGAACTGCAGCCAAACTGATGAAAGTGTGAATATATATGTTTAATGGGGAGCTGAATCACGGTGGTCTCACTAGTGGGTCTGGGGTCTGGATGATGGCTCAAAAGTACAAGGTGGGTCCTTTGTTGTGGCTGTGTTCTTGTGAGGTTGACAACCCAGTCAATGTGTGAGTGTGTGAGTGAGTGAGTGATGAGTAGCCACATTTCTCTTGTATGACGTCAACGACGGCAAAATTGCACTCCTCACCATCCCCGGAAGAGAGGGAACCATCCCTCTACGTTGTCTCGCAAGATTTCTTCCTTGTTAATTAAGGGAGTGTTTTCATTCCCTTTGGGGGGCTTGGGTTAGGAGGTGTCATATATATATGGCCTGTAAAGCCCTTTGAGACTGTAACTGTGATGAAGTGCTGTACAAATACAATTTAATTGAATTTAGTCTTCCTATCTAAAGATTGGTGGCTCTTCCAGTACGTTCTCCAAAACCTCTGCCGGTATCTAATCTAATGTAGTCTAATTTAAGGGCAGGAAATTGAGAGCCCCCACCGGTAGCCAATCCATGGTTACAGATCGGATAAACCCCTGTGACCGATGGCGACCGCCCACCTGGCAAAGTTGATGGCGAGCAGTGGGTCGTGGATGTCGTCGATCTGCAGGTGTTGCGCCACGATGGACTGCATCTTGATCAGGCTGCGCTTAGTGGCTTGTTGCTCGGTTACCGCATCCAGGGGCGAGTCGTCTCTGCGACAGAGCCGCGACTGAACCGACTCCAAGAACAAAGTGTACAAGCTTTTCCTCTCCGCGTCTAGAACACACGGACACACGTGCACGCACATGCAAACACAAACACACACACACAAACACAAGTTTATGGCTACAGCAAGGTGCTAGAGCCACTGCAAATATTTTTGTTCACAACCTTTTTCAAAATGAATTTGCCAATGTTAGTGAGGAGGTTAGCCTAAGAAACCATGATGATAAACTACTACTGATTTTACTTGCTGAAAAGTGTACATCCCTTTACAATTGTACATGGTACATGGATATGTTACCATAAAAAGGCTATTTTTAATTCCTGTCATGTGAAATTGTTTATGATTAATGAACTAAATACATGTATAATTATATATAATCACTTTAATGAAGACCATCTTGGAACGGATGGCCCCTAGTTTGTGAAAACCCCTAACCCTGGCATGTTCTATAAAGTTACAAAAATAAACAGAGCGTATTTTCCATTATCTTTCGATGTGAATTCCTGCCTGCTACTAGCCTGGCTCTGCCCGCCTAAGTACTTTCACTCAATTAGTGAATTTCCCTTCACTACTAGGTCTGGGTCTGCGGTATGTTAGTGGGTTTTCTCTGTCTACATTTTGTGCGTCCAATCAGCGAACAGAGTGGCTGAGGTCATTGACGTTAAAGTCAGCTCTCGTTGACGGACATCTTCACGCCCAGTGATTGGTTTGTTTACAGCCTGCGCGCAACGTGATTCCCAGCCAAACGTTAGTGATTGGTTATGGCAGATCCAGAGTGGCACTGGGCAGATCCAATAGTTTTAAACTTCAACAGACACCCGCCTTCAAGTGAGTTAACATTTGTCAATTGAGTAGGTCCAGACTCTCTGTGCAAATGAAATGAAGTACGAGAGTCTGCTAGGACCAGGCTAGCCTGCTACCACACTTGCGTAACAAAACTGTGCATACCATTCTTACTATGTAAAACCCAACCGAAGAAAAGAAATCAAAGTCACACAAAGTCATGCCGCAACTCACCTCTAGAGGCGCTGTCGGCCGGCACGCTCTCCTTGCAGTCCAGGTTCTTGAGCAGCTGCATGCTCTTGCCCGCCATGATGATCTGCTTGAGGACGGGCTTGAGGAAGGAAACCATGGTGGGCTGCCGGCCCCCGGCCCCGGAGGTCTGCTCCCCGGCGGAGCTCCCGCTGCCCGCGTCATTCATCCGGTCCTCCCCCTCCACGGGCTCCGAGATGCTGTACAGCGTGTAGGTGGCGTACCAGAAGTCCCGGTGGTTCACCGGCACGTCCTTGTTCCTGGATGGAGGGGTTAGGGTTAGGGCTCAGGGGGCAGGGCTGTATGAACTTCTATTTGAGATATGTATGCATAAATGATACTTTAACATAAGATGGCAATGTATTTTTTTTTTTTTTGTATTATTATTTGGGTCTTTTAGCCTTGTATAAAAAAAAAAAATCTCTCCCTGTGACACGCACATTTCTCATCTATATATATTAATTTATATCCTGAATTTCCTGTCTGGGATTATTATTTCCCTGAGGTGAAATTCCGGTTAACAGCAAGCAAACACACAAGGAAAATCCACATCGTGATTTGACAGATCAGTCGTGTAAATAAAAGAGGTCCCAAGGCTGACCTCTGAATGATGAACTCCCGGGCGGGGTCGAACAGCTGTCCGTGAACAATCCACTCATCCACGATCTCAAGGTACGGACGAACCGTCTCCGTCCACAGAGAGAACAGCAGAGCCACCTGGACACACAGAGGGGAAACATGTTCACAATAGTCTACTCGAGTCAGTACTAGTTCTCCCAGACAAATAGGAATAGGATTCCCATAGGAAACAGTATTTAGAATAGGGAATTTAACTACTTTATACCAATATATATAGATATATATATATTATGTTTCTATATTTAGAAATTCAAAACAGTGACTTTAACCACATCAGAATGGTTGTATTCAAAGCTTGTTTTGCTTTCTATTCTACTCAAGATTCTAACTACCCCGGTCACGCACTAATATGCAAATAGATGCAAATCACACAGCACATTCACTTCAGAAGGGAACATATTGGGTGGGGGAGGGGAGAAGGTGGGTATCCAAGGACCCTGGAAAGGGTCACAAGCGCAGGTAAAAGCTGAAAAGATTCTGGCTGCCAATTTTCAATCAGTTCAATAACAATGGTGAATCAAACCATACTATTAAAGACCTACATTTGGCCACTTAGTCATTAAGCCCCTTTCATCCAAAACAACTTCAGTGAGTTCAGGTGTCACTAAAGAGCAGGCTGGAACTACAGGGAACCTGGTTATGGATGACTCCAGCTTAGGTTGAGTTCATTGACATGTTAGCAAAACTATGTGAATAAACAGAGGATTATAGGGATTATAAATGTTGTGGACTGCCAGAACTCCTGAACCCTGAAGGGCTACACACACACATCCACACGGTAAGAGGGGTGAACCCTAAAGCTAAACATATGTCGGGCCATAAGACGCTGTGGATGAGCGTGTCACGTGGGCTGTCCAAATTCACACCATGTTCAGAAAGAGTTTCCCACGACGGATCATTTTTCACCCGAGCCCACAGATTATGGATCAAACCACGGAGCTCTTGATGATCCCCTATGACCCCCTGACCTCATGACCCCTGACCCCCCCTGAGTCTCACCGTGTGCTCCGAGGCCTCGCCCACGCTGTCGTACTCTATGATGGCCTTGTAGAGCGTGTTGAGGAGGTGGGACGCCCGCACCACGTTGGTGGTGTCCACGGGAACCTCGGCCACGCCCGTGCAGAACACCTTGTGGAGGACGCGGATCTGTGCCAGGTGGGGGCGGAGCCGGACCAGCACGGCCGACAGAGTTACCGTCTCGTCTAGGTGGAGCACAAACACACACACACACACACACACACACACACACATATAAGTAATAACACACACATCACATGTGCACGCACCCACACATACACATAAATTGACATGTGCATGCCACCCCCCCACACACAGACACACGCAAACAATTTCAACAATTGAACTTTAACAATTGTTTCTTCTTACTTTTAGCCAGGGTGAAAGAAATCGACAGGCCCAGTAAGTGTGTGATTTCACGGCTGGTGGCAGAATTTAAATGTTTTGCTTTAGGTGAAATCTGATCTAGTTGTTTAACATTCAACACCAATATGCAAATACATGCAAAAACAGCTGTCAAATCCGCTTACAGTGAATTTGTATACAAGCCCCCACGGCAAAGCTTTAGATGTTTCAGAGGGGGGGGGGGGTCATCTACGAAGACCCACCTTTGCCGATGAGCTGCTTCTCTATGGTGGTGAGCTCCTCCCGGAAACTGGAGAAGTACTTGTAGAGGGCCCACACGAAGGCCTGGTAGGTCCGGAAGGGGGGCTCCCGGCACGAGGAGTGGGAGGAGGAGGAGCAGTGGGAGCCGGAGGAGGAGCTGGGCGGCGGGTGTCCGGGCTCCGAGGAGTGGCCCGTGACCTCGTCGATGAACCGCTGCAGCCTGAAGACCGCCTGGCCGTACACGGCGATGTCCTCCAGCACCGAGCGGAGGCAGTTCTGCAGAGGGAGAGGACGGGCTGTTAGCGTGGTCCGTGGCGCTCTGCCGTAGGACACATCAGGTTAGGGCTCATGTGTCATGAACTGAATATGTATGCATATTGTTAACGATCTTGTGACGTTTTTATCCGACCCGCAAAAAACAAGAAAAATCTGATAGATGCCACGTCATGTGATTATTTATCAATATCCTCGATGACGCCTAGGCCAATATCATACAGATCCATATCTGATGAGACATTACATATTTTTACACCAATCTTAACCATTCCTGACTACAGACTACAGTGGACACAAAGTAACAAGTCTAAACTGAATCCAGCACTTACTCATCTCTGAGAAGTTCTCAACCGCAGATTTGTGTACAGTTGTATTAAGGTCAAAAGAAAATTTAAAAAAAAAGAGCGCTACAAAAATGGCCGAGGTCCGGACCTCAGTGACCTCATAGCTGGCTACAGGCATGCCATCATCCCAGTGGACGTATTCAAACCGCACCACAAAAAGTAGTATGTAGTAGCTGTTTGTACATACACAGAGATATATATATATATATATATATATATATATATATATATATATATATATAAGGCCTCTCAAACCTTTTAATATAAAATATATATTATATTTCACTTTGAAATATCGATAGGTTATAGGTCCACAATCTCCTGCGACCCATAATATGCATTATCCGGTGATAAAGCATCTCAGGAGACCCGAAATGGGGCCCCGACCCACGGGTTAGGAACAGGGCTTCTAGAAGGTTCTAGAGGAGGAGGCTCTCACGCTGGTCAGATGGGTCACCACTACGTCGTTCCTCACAGACACCTTCCCCTCGTGGAACTGGAATATGAAGAGCTTCTTCACCCCTGACAGCAGCCTGACCACCAAGACAACAGATGAGACGTCAGGACACGCTACAGAGAGCAGGGTTTTTTCAGCTTTCATTGACAGCCTATACTGTCAATAATATCTACCTCAACTGTCAATAATGTTAACATTATATTAAATGTTTTTTACTTCCCCACATTGTGATGTACTTCTGTGTTAATTGTACTCTTATTAAGATTTTTCCCTTTTAGTCCATATTAAAGCAATCTAATTTAATTTCTACTTATGTATTGTGTACTTGCTGCTGTTAAACGTGAATTTCCCATCCAAAAAATAAATCAAAAGAAACATCTAATCTTTTCTTACTTAAAGGGGCAGTGTTCAGTGTTCCTTCTTACCACAGCGTCTCGCGTATCACCTGCGTCTCCGTCACAAAGGCCTTGTCTTCAGGAAGATACAGCGGGTCAGTGTTGTACAGGTACTGGTCCCTGTTCAGGAAATACAGCAACCCGAGCGTTACCACTGAGCCAAGAACACCCGACCCCCTTGTATCAGAGCCCGTGTTCATGGCACCGACTGCACTGCTTTTTTCAAACAGCTTAACCTTTGTTTGCCTGTCTCTGGGTTTGGGCGGAGGTTTTACCTGTCGTTTAGAGAGTTAAGGGGTTTTCGTATAATGTGGCATGTGAAACCCTTCGATACTGGAACTGACACTGAAAATAGGACTAGGAGCTATACAAATAAAATGGCTTGACTTGTTGCTTGGAACAAAGGTGTGTTGTTCTCTGAACTTGTATTTTCCTTCCTCTTTTTGGATTGGCATGTGGTCTCATGCAGGCAAAGCCCTTTGAGACTCAGAACTGAAAACGTTTTTTCAAATCAAGGGGGAAGTTTCCGAATCCCGGAGCTTCCTAAAAGACTGCGTAGGACTTTGAAACACACACTAATAAAGGGATCATAATGGGATTACTCAGCCTAAGCGAACTATGGTGCGCACGTCAACTTACAGAGGGTAACTGTGATGTTAGGTGTTGTAAATTGAAGGTGACTTATGTCATGCAGGGAGTTAAGGTAAGGACGAGCGAGGGTGTCACATACCAGACGTTGAGAAGGTTGGAATGCAGATGGAGGCTGTGGGGGAACCGGGAAGCGTGAGTAACCCAATACGGGGTCACCACATGCTGCTCCAGCCAGGCCCTGGCATCCGGCTCTCCCACTGAGATACAGTAAGACAAGAAACACTTGGTTCAAGAGGAATTTAGATTAACATGTATCAATGGTCAATGTTCTGGAATGGGATAGTTTCAACAGACTATCTACTGTGGCCAAATCTAATCATCTATGTATGTTTTATGGTTTTATTTGGTCTGTCTATTTTATATATATTCAGGGTACACACTGAAAACCAACACAGACACACACGTCCACGCTCACACACACTCCCACACACACACACACACACCTGTCCATGTGAGGGCGAGTGCCTGGTTAGTGTTGTCCTGGTCCTCCTGGGGCGTTCGGTCTACCTGAATACCCGAATCCTCTCTGCTGATTGGCTGCTGGGGGTCCTCTTCATCACTCTCCTCTTCTGACCACTCCTGTGACATAGAATAAAATAAAGTACAATAAGTACAATAGAGTAGAAAGAGAAAAGAGTAGCAGAGCATAGGGCACAGTAGAATAGAATAAAAAATAAAAAACATAGTAGAGTAGAATAGAATAAATTGTATAGAATAGAATACTGTACGATATAATAGAGATGTTTAACTGGGATCTAATACCAGAACTACCTGTCTTTATGATGTGTAGAATATTTTTCTTTTATGTAAGATAACTACTACTTTATTATGGGCTTAGCTATATGCTATGGTAATGCTAATAATAACTGTAGTAATATCTTATAACAGTTGTAGTTACTTGTCCATTAATGAATAATTACTTATTACCAGCACAGTTAGTTGTAATTATTCTTTTGTCGCTTTCGTTACTTATTAATTAATGGCTCTTTAGACATTACAACCACACAGAGCTCACTTCACACTTGAACTAAAGGACTCTGTGAACCCAGGTCTCCAGCTGACTACGAAGCAGTTATACAGAGGGGGTACTGACCGGGGTGTCAGGGTACGGCCCACACTCCAGGTCTTCATCCTCCATCAGGTACTTTGCCCAGTCAAAAGAATCCTTCACTTCTACAACGACCACAAGAATAAAAAATATTAGTAAGCTTCAGGGTTGGTCAACATGCAGAATATGAATCATTAAAGTTGTATTCAGTATGATTGAGCCCCTCCAAGTGAGAAGGCAGGAGAC